>NW_010521037.1:0-39760 GCF_000687285.1 Phaethon lepturus
AGTGTTTCTGTGATTCTGTAACTGAGTCCATTGAGGAAGGTCATTGCCCAATACTAAAATACCTTTTCAAAAATAACATACAGAAGGAACTAGTATAGAAAAGGAGAACAAAACACAAGTTTTAGAAGTTGCCTTTTTTTAACCTAGGTAAAAACATTCAGGTGCTTTGGATGTGGATGTTTCTCCTTTAATACTGGTGAATTTCTTTCACAGCAGTAAACAAGAACCTCCTATTTCACAGATATAAATTTCAAAACCTTTCAGGCTGTTCTCTCCAGGAACTGTAGAGTTTATAGAAACACTTGTTCCTGTTGCATTTATTTCAAGACTTTTGAAGTTGCCCCAGATCAGGTAGAAATTTAAATCTGCTGTACTACTTCCTCTAGGCCAAGACGAGCTTTAAATTTAGAGTCCTGTTACTATGTGCTGTTTGTTAATGAATACCTCCACATATTGCTACAAAAGATGCAGGATATACTGCTTAGGACACACTGCTGTTTACAAATGTTGTGTGAGTTCCTTGTATTAAATAATGCATTCAGTTCAATTTAAGTCTTCCTGTTCATGAGCAGATTCAAGTGGTTCTACATTCATAATTCAAAATGATTTGTTGAGTGCAGTCAAAGATAATTCTTTATCAGTCCATGAGCAGTTGCTGTGGGTATTTAAATTCAAATTGTTTCAGATGGGTTCATATATCACATGGTATACTGTTATTGGCTAATTGGATTGCCTCTTTCCTATCCATAAGGCTGAAACACACATATTGGATTACAACTGGAATAATTTCCCAAAGCAAATGGTTACACTGACAAATACCAAACTTGCCTGTTATGAGTAGTCTGTAACATAGCCTGTGGAATCACTATTTCCAAGTTTCCCTGCAATAAGTTTTTCACTGCGATGTTTGTGATGCAAACAAAAAGGGACACCAACATCAGTCATGTGAATTGTATTTCCAAAGCATACTCACTTTGAAAATTCATGTTGCCCAGACTGCTTGGATTTGCATGATTCACATTATTAAAAAAGCCAATCATTTGATCAATAGGTATTCACCAACTGAATGCTGCAAATCTGTTAATACTTGAAATACTCAGCAGCTCTTCTATAACATTGCCCACAAATTCATATGCAAATCAGAGTAACAACAGATCAAGTCTGTAGATACTATACACATCAAGATTCCAGGCAAGCTCATTCCTGAATGCGAGGGAAAAATGCCTGCAGAGTGTCTCCAGATTGGCTGAGGTTCTGTCAGATGAGGTCTGACAAGCCAGACAGCGAAGGGTTCCAGCATCAAAGGACTTCACAGAGCAGCCCAGCCAGCAGCTCTTCCCTGCCTGCAATACTGAAACCTACCTCTTTGATGTTAACTGAAAAACTTAAGTGTGGTGGGTTGACCCTGGACAGACTCCAGATGCCCACCAAAGCCACTCGATCACTCCCCTCTTCAGCTGGAAGGGGAGGGAAAAATATAAAAGAAGCTTGTGGGTCGAGATAAGGACAGGGAGAGATCATTCTGCAGTTACCATCCTGGACCAAGCAGACTCAACTTGGCGAATTTAGTTTAGTTTATAGCCAATCAAAATCCGAGTAGGGTAATGGGAAATAAATCCAAATCTCAAAACACCTTCCCCCCACCCCTCCCTTCTTCCTGGGCTCAACTTTGCTTCCCATTTCTCTACCACCCCCACCCCGAGCAGCACAGGGCGATGGGGAATGGGGGCTGTGGTCAGTTCATCACATGTTGTTTCTGCTGCTCCTTCCTCCTCAGGGGGAGGACTCACACTCTTCCCTTGCCCCAGCATGGAGTCCCTCCCACAGGAGACAGTCCTCCACCAACTTCTCCAATGTGAGTCCTTCCCACGTTAGTTCTTCACTAACTGCTCCAGCCTGGGGTCCCTTCCACAGGGTGCAGTCCTTCAGGAACAGGCTGCTCCAGTGTGGGTCCCCCACGGGGTCACAAGTCCTAACAGCAAACTGGCTCCAGAATGGGCTTCTCTCTCCATGGGCCCACAGGACCTGTCAGGAGTCCGCTCCAGCGCAGGCCTCCCACAGGGTCACAGCTTCCTTCAGGCATCCACCTGCCCCAGCATGGGGTCCTCCCCGGGATGCAGGTGGAGATCTGCTCCAGCATGGAGCTCCATGGGCTGCAGGGGGACAGCCTGCCTAACCACAGCTTTCACAGGAATCTCTGCAAAAATCACCTCCTCCCCTTCCTTCTGCACTGACCTTGGTGCCTGCAGAGTTGTTTTCACATATTCTCACTCCTGTCTCCAGCTGCAAACGCTGCGTGCCAGGTTTTTTTCCCCCTTCTTAAATATGTTATCAAAGAGGCACTACCACTGTCACTGATGGGCTTGGCCTTGGCCAGCGGCAGATCCGTCTTGGAGTCGGCTGGCACTGGCTCTATTGAACACAGGGAAAACTTCTAGCAACTTCTTGCAGAAGCCACCCCTGCAACCTCCACGGCTACCAAAACCTTGCCATGGAAACCCAGTACATTAAGGCAGCCAGCAACACCTCAAAGATCAAAGGCACTGCTTTTCCTTGGCCTGAAGCTCTACTCAGTAAGGCCTTACACTAGAGAAAGGAAGCTTTGTATTCAGAAGTGTGTTCTGATATGTTCACAGTGTTCATTCATTATGTTCCAGCTTGGAACCTTGAAAACATTTAGGCAAGCATACCACCAAGAAGAAATGAGTGAGGGGAGTCAACCCTCCTGGAACAGCTCTCCTGTGGCTTGGTGACTTCAGAGAGGCAGAAAGGAAAGTGCCCTATGCCCTGCACCCCAGCACCATCAGGGCTACTAACCAATGCCATTGCTGTCACCTAACCAGCCTCACCTGAGGCAGCAGGACCAGTACTAGCAGAGGAAAGAGAGTAAGCCAAACAGTTTGTCTCTGAGTCCAAAACTACTTCTCATAGATTGTTGGGCATGTAATCCCCCTAAAACTAATAGGATTTAAAGACTCAATAGTTTTCCCATATTAACCTAAGATCCTGGCTCCTAATCCCTACCTTCTGGTCTGATCCCAAGGCAAAACACAGGAGCCACTGAGGGGACTCTTGTTTGAGATAGCCTCCATTTAGCACAAAATATAGTCCAGCTTGCTCTATGTCAGTATCTCTCACAGTGTCATCAGAGCGCTCTGCCTTCTGGCAATGTTGCATAGTTTCAGGAGACTGGAGATGCTCCCTCATCACAGAAGAGATCAGCCCACAAAATACTCTGGTGCCACTGTTCAAACATCCTCTTAGCACTTTCTCACAAGCACTGATGAGACATCATAGAAAGATAGATTAAGCTTTCACCAAAGAAACTACAGACCAGATTCAGAGGATGTTGTGCATTTGACTTCTCAGTCATCATGGCAGCTTATCAAACTGCACCTAAAAATGGATAACTGGTGGCAATACCCATGATCAGTTTGGCTATAGGTTGCAGTGGCACTTACAGCTGCATAACATTGTCCAACAGAGAGATCTAACTGCTTTACATCCCAAAGAAGAAAGAGTAGTATCCCCCACAGGGACTGCAAATATAAGTTCAGAAACAGCTCTTCAGGCAAATGGTTTTTAACAGACATTATTTGCAAGTTTAGTTTTGCAGCTTACTGATCTAATCTGCAATATTTCAGACTAATTGTACTAGCACCTTATATACCTTGTACAGAAATTTGAAAACATTATCAAACAGCAAAGGTATATGTATGTGAAGTTTGACTCTTTGGCCCTGAAAGGCTAAAAAACAATTTGAGTAGAAACCCACCATAATGCATTTTGTCTTTGGAAAACAATGTCTCTGTCACTCAGAGTAGCCAAAAATGAGTTAAAATGCAATAATCTGAGATCAATAATTATCCCTTCCAGTAGAAAAGGTTGACAGTAACATTTTTTTCAATAGTGTTTAAGTAAACAGCATAAAAACTAATCACAGAGTACCAAGTGAAGTGATTTTTTTAGTTGAACTGTATCTCACCCTTGAAAATATCTGTGGAAAGAAAGCAGCTGAAAAGAAATTAATTTCCTGAAAAAAAACCCTTTCTTGAACATGCCAAATATCTAACAGAATTGTCCTGCTTAAGAGTCCAGATTTAGCAGTTGTAAGTGAATTAGACTGATAAACAGAATTTGTCAGTGTTCCGTTAATATTTTTGCAAATCTGGAAAAATAATTATCCCAGCTCCTATGATTTGCTTTATTTGCTATTTGAATGCTGAATTCACAAACCACAGAATGCTCTGAATTTTGGCACAAACTATTATATGTCTGAAAGATCATATCAGAAGAATGTTTCCATGCCCACACTGTGCAACAAACCACCCATAATGAACGTCAAACACTGAATTGCTGAATCAGCTCAAAAACAACAGTCTGCAAGTGTATTACCATACAGGAAACATTTTAAAATAAATGCTTTTTAAAAATAAAATAGCATGAATGGAAAAAAACAAAACATATCCAACAGTCTAAAAAGCTTCTAATATATTTCTGTTATTTATCTCTGAATGTATCTCCTTTCCAAACAGTCTAAGCACCAGTGCCCAAGTATCAGGCCAGATGATTAGGAAATTATCTTTAATTAAGTGTCTGTAACAAGGCTGTCTGTCCTACTAGGATAATATGATTAAGTTATGCCAGTTTCTGTACACAGCAGCATGCAAGGAAGAGATGTGGCTAACTTTGCACCTGGCCAGCTCCCACTCCCAAATGACACTGTGTCACCCAATACAACAGTGGGTTCAACTGGAAGCCTGCTTATTATAGCTCTCTACAATGCATAAACTCACATCAGCTTAGGAGGATTTAACCAATTTTCTACGTAACCTGACTATATGTGCTCGGTTATTTATTGTTTTCCTTTTAAAATCTTGGTATAAGTACATTCCAGAAATGATGAACATTACAGTATCAATTACCCTACTATTAAACGTTATATTGGAGCTAGTGGAAATACCAAAATAAGCTACAATTTATTCACATTCTGAGGATATGCCCATAGGAGTGAATGGAAAGGTAGAGTTGTGAATGACAATACAATGGAAGCCAGCAAATGAAAGGGCAGTTACGGTCCTGTGGAATAATTGCTGGGGGGCAACTTTGAAATTAAACTTATATTCACGCTCTAAGAACAGCATTGAAACAGGGTAGAACGCAGCCAATGTACAATGAGTCTGTACCATGGCAATTCCCTAGGCAACCCTAGATGTTGGCACCGTCAGGGGTGCTTGGTGTGCTGACTCTGGGAGAAATTGCGTGGAGGGTGGAGCGGAGTGGAGACATCGCGGCCACGCTCTGTGATTACAAGTGAACCTAAAAGTACATGGTATAATTCGATGCCCTGGGTCAGCAGCCTGTCAACTTTTGATGAAATGCTGTACTCGGAGTGAACTTTGCTTATTATAATATCATTATAATACCAAAACACACACCCATCTCAAAAGTTACCCACCTCCCAAGGTGCAACCACCCCTCAATGAGCGTGCGTGAATTTTTCCTAGGCTGTGCCTTTAAATGCAAAGCAAGAGAATTTTGAACCAATCCTGATAAAGGTATGTATGACTGGAGCCACTCAAGCTCCACCTGCAAAGTAAAACACTATAAAATAGTTTGAGAAGGGGTGGATGTCAGGGAAGATACCATCGCTCCTGACCTTTAGGATCCGCCAATGGGCTGACCCTCTCTTCTCCCGCATTGGGACACCTTTGGGTAAGATTTGAACATTCGGCTGTCCCGAGTGAATCCCTGGGAACTTTAGGAATCTCTGTAGAGTTACTTTATTACCCCATGTGTGTGTAACCCAGCCATATTTAATTTATTGCACGTGCTTTGCAGACAGTGAATTTATCACCAGCAATCTCAAAGAATTTGTGCATCTGTTGCTTCAATAAATCACACTATTGATTGACTCAGCCGAGTGTGTTGTCCCTGAATGTGACCATACCTTTGAAGTGTGGCTGTGCTAATTCTGGAGGTGTCCAGCTGAGCAGGTAGTGTGATGTTAGTAGTACATCCGGACCCGCGATAGTCCAACGGAGGTGTTAGGCACAACAGGACTACTAATGCTGACTTCGGGCATCACTCAGAACCTAAGCTCAGCGGCCTCCAGTCCCTCTGATATCTGAGGATCGACTGGAACGCAAGGGGGTTTAGTTTCTGCCAGATTGCTCTGCCTCTTAACACAACAGGTCCATGACAACATAAGTTAGTATTAAACTATTATATTTACATCTAACATATTTTAGAACCCATTGACTCTGCCTATTCCAAAGGAGATAGCAAAACTCTTCACACACCCTACCCACCTCCCATCTTCCTGCCATAACAAGATTTTTGGGCAACCTCTCCTTGTTTCAACTTAAAAGCAGCCTGACCCTGAGGCCATGAGGGAGCTGCGATGCAACCTTACACAGCTGCACCTCTGCAAGCTCCGATACAGAGAGCTCTACAACCCATGGTGATGTAGACCTAGAGACCTGAATGAGCCAGGATCAATAGTTCCTAATTCTAATCACTTTCTACCAAGCAATTCCATTTACCTTGCTTGCCACAGTGATATACCAAAGTAGGTGTTACACAGAAATTCTTTTAAATAGAACAATTAATGCACACATACACACACGAGTTCCAGGGAAGGAGAAAGACCTTGAATAAAATCTACGAGTTTCATCCATGGAAAAGAAAACAGGTAATTTCCCAGTGCACCTTGGCCTCTCAGTGGTGGCTCTGGGGCCCCTTCACAGATCTCAGGTCCTTGCAAGAATTTTCAAGTGATGTAATAAACACCCAAAAGGAGTTCAGAAATAAGATGTTGGGACAACCAAAGTTGGATGCTAATAATCACACACACACTGGCAGGTGAGTATTTCAACAGAAACCCATGACAATGTGTCAGAGGCTGATATGATAAAGTGTGCTAATCATATAATTTTGATGTACAGCTTTGAAGGGATCTAGGTCACCATCTTCCTAATCAACGCAAATGATCTTCAGTCCAAAATGCATGTTCCTGTTCTACTGAATAAATTTGGCTTGGGGATTAATAATTGCAGAAGGGCTTTAATTCTTTTGACACCTCTGAGGAGGTGACAAAGGAACTTGCAGGTCATATACCGAAATACCCAGAAGACCTTGACTTTAGGGTCAATTGAAAACTGAAACAATATTAAAACCCTCCTACACAGGCCACTATGTGTTTCTGGGTATATTAGGACAGGCCAAGATGTTTTAATTGACAAAGCACTGTTAACATCACTTCTGTCTTTCCAACCACTGATAGAGCTATAAGGAACTAAGGTCAAAACACTAAATTAACTTTGCTGAGGAGGAAGAGTACATATCAGGGCTGTTAAGTCTGTAAGGCCCACAGCTCTTGCCTGAAGGTGAGGGTAGAGAAAAATGGAATAGATTGAAATAAGAACCTATCTTTTGCCTACCAGCTGTGAACCTGAAATTTTGAAAAGCGTTACCTCTGGAGAGATGTACACTGGTGTTGGGGAACACCAAAGGTAGCAATTCTAACATACCGCTCAGGCCACAGAACAATGAGCCTGCACACTGATTTGCTGCAGAGTGCTAAATCATGAGGTGAGGAGTCAGATTCTGCACCATGGCTGAACCTCCTCAGCTGGAGCTACTTGTGTCTCCCTGGCACAGACCCAGCAATCACACTAGCTGATGCACTCAGTGCTACCAATTCTCAAGCCATTTTCCAGTCTGTACTTTTCTCTTTTTTTAATGTGATATAGATAATCCCCAAATAAACAGAAAATTTCATCTGCTATCTCTTCATGGGGGATATTTAATCAAACTGAAGAAGGCGGCACAGAATTTTGTTGTCTCTGCTGGGATCAGCTCTAATGAGCCAGCCGATCCCCAAACAAGCAGCATAACTATCCTGAGAGCAGCTGACACTTGTAACAGCTTAGCATCAGCTGAATGCTTTTAAAAACTCAGGACTGTGCACACAAATTAAATTAGCATATGTAATTAAGTTGTTATCACAAGTTATTGATGCACAGGGTGGACTTTACCATGATATGAATAATCAAAAGTATACTTTGCTCTCTTCTTCCTCCACAGCTTGGCTGAGTGCTTCACAAAATCATACTACTGCAGTGTAAGCAACTGATGAAATGCAATCCCTTGCAAATATCTGATTTCTTGTCTTTCGCCAATAGATAAATTGTTAGAGCCATCAGTTTCATGTTTCTGCCCATATATGTAAATTCCACCTCTTATCTTTGCTTTTCTAGTTGGCTATTATGTGTAGACTGTATTTTTAAGGCAGCCTGAAAGTGGTCCTACTGAATTACTGTGACATCCATAAGAAGAGTGTGTTACATTTAGGCTACTATAGCTGAGAAACATTGGTTTACAGCTCTTCCTCCTCTTTTATGCAAAGACTTTTCTCAAACTCTAGATGGGAAAAGGATAACTCAGTTTGTTCATAATCTTAAAGATGAGAATTGCAGAAGATGCTTTGGTATTCAACAAGAAAAAACACATTAACACAGATTCCAAGCAGCAAACAGCAGCTGATGATTATAGTTATGTACCTGTATTAAGTTTCTCCCAAAGTGCATTGTGCCCTTAAATGATAAATATACATGCTTTTAAATATGACTGTATGAAATATATGATTATTCATTTTATTTCAAAAACCTTCAAAAAAAAAAAGGAAGAAAACGTGGGAAAGGAATAGAAAAGAGTAGAAAGAAGGGTATTAACCTTGCTTACTCAGAGAAAGCAGTCAGTCTCTAAGCTATAGAAATCATTAAATACACATTGTTAAAGCTCAGAATTTTCCTCAATGAACACACCAGAAAAGCTTTTACTGAATATAGACAGAATAAAAACCAAAAAGGCAGGCATATATCAGGACCAAAGGTAATTTCTTTTAACTTGCTTTCCCACAAATGCCAATAAAGCTGGGGTTTTGTTGGTTGGTTTTTTTACCCCACCTCCAGGTCATCTATGGCCATATACTATGAAAGTACAAATGTGTCTGTATCCTTCTAATATAGAAAAGCAATAGGAACCACAAAAATGGTTAACACAGATACTTTTTTTAATGAGGAACTCTGTACTGCAGAAGGCACATGGTGCAGAAGGGTAAGCATGACACTGAAAACTGTGATAGGGAATTGATGTGCTTCATCTCATAGATGGTAGTATGATAAAATAAATAATTACTATTTTATAATCATAATATATAAGCATTGTACTTACTTCTCTTACATTAGTAACATAATACTTGCCATGGAGCAAGACTCACTGTGCTGTATACCTCACACAACAGAAAACAAAAACTGCTGCTTCAATAAGCTTACAATTTAAACATTACACAAGAAATGACTGGCAGATGAAAAAACGTTTGCTAACAGTACTAGTCATCTTGATTAGAAAAGGTTTTCACAATGTCTCCTGGTTCTCTCAGTGGAAAAGTACAATGCCTCTCTTCCCCTTGCAAGGTTAACTTTGAATTCACAAGATGATCTGTGAAACAATATCTGGGACCAAATACCATATTCCTTTCAATTGCATGCAACAAAGTTAATTAAATTACACAGGGTACACTCTGATATAACTGAGCAAAATCCACTCAGATATTTTCATTATAGAGTTTTATTTGTATTCATTCAGGTAGAAAGAAGAAAACATAAAGCATTATTTTTCTTAGTTTTGCTCCTAAGGCATTGATTTAAAAAGAAAGAAGAAATTTTTGAGAATGAGAGTCATGAAACACTGGCACAGGTTGCCCAGAGAGATGGTAGATGCCAAATCCCTGGAATCATTCAAGGTCAGGTTGGACGGGGCTCTGAGCAACCTGGTCTAGTTGAAGATGTCCCTGCTCACTGCAGGGGGGTTGGACTAGGTGGCCTTTGAAGGTCCCTTCCAACCCAAAGATTCTATGATTCATAATTCTATGATTTACACAGAAATGGAGAATTTGTTACAATTATAGACTTATAAATAACAAGATTTTTTTGAGAGAGATGAAAGAAAGCAGCACTGCTAGCATCTAATCATTAAAGAGAGTTTAGGCATTTCCTCTAAGCTATTCAAATTACTTAATTTACTGAATGTTAGAGGAAAGGTTTTTCCTGATGTGCAACAGTGGGTGTTCATAAAGAAATCTTAGAATTATCAGAAAGGTAACAGCCCGGGTCTGTTCTCAACAGTAACATTTTGAAAGCACGATGTGTATTAAGGGTGGAATCGAATCCTTAGGTGTGGACACAGAGCACAGCCAAGAGAGGCAGCCGTTTGCACAGCAGTCTTTGGCTTCTGCTAGGACAGTTTTGTCTTTGTTTCATCCTGCCTAAGTGCCTTGAAACTACTAGCTTTTAATGCACTTGTTTTCTTTATTGACAGAGGCTTTATGACCTTTCTCAAGTGACTTTTAGTCTACAACTATCTGATATTTATCCTTCAGTACATACTAATGCTAGCATCACACACAGTAATCTTGATTGTCAGGCAACACAGACACAGTCCTAATATTTCAAAAACACAAACCCTGCTTCCTAGCTGCATAAAAGCAAGAACTTGTAATAGGCAAAATCACTTAAATAAGACAAAATAAGTCAAAAAGTTGAATGTATTAACAAGCAGGAGATCTGCTTTTCTACGTGCTCTGAAAGCTATTAATAAGCATTATTCTGCAACTGGCCTACAGTGGTTTCAATTCGGGATGTCATTGATATTATTAAGAAGATACAAAGCTTCTCAGAGTACCTCTGATACCACAGCTGACATGGAAGGGTAGTTTAGTGGGTTGAGTGATGCGGACTTACTACAGTTGAACTTAAACAGAAATCCTCACCGTTACAGTTGGAACTCACTAGCCCCTCCTCAACTGAGAAGCCAAGGGCTGAAACAAAGGGTCTAAACCATCACACGCTCTTTCTCTCCTGTATTTGAGTCATTTAATTCACACCAGGGAAGTTCTTTTCATACTACAGAAGAGCTTTGTTCTCTGAAGTGCTGAGAAGCTCCGATTCCTCACAAAATCAAGGGAGATGCTTGTAAAGTAGTTCAGCAACTTGTTCAACACTAAACATCCTAGATGTTAAAGTGGCATAAGTTGTGAAATTATGAAATAGAGATGAAAAGGAAAACATTTCAGATCAATCTGCTTTTCGCCCGTGAAGATGCTTTAGAAACACAAGGCAACTGCGCAGAAAGCAAGCTATTACCTCCATGGCTTGGCTATAGACTGGAAGGTTGTAACATGGTTGCTTTAACCTCTGTGAAACAGGTTTCAGATGCACGTGTCAGAAAATCTATTCAGGGAACCATTTGCTCTTTATTCTTATCCACACGATTGTTCCTCTGCAAAAGTATCTAGATAGAAAGGGGTCTGAGAGGTTTTCTTTAAGTAAGTATTAAAGCCTAAATAATGGGTTGTCTGAATGACCATCATAAAACTGGAACATTCCGTTTCAGAGGAAGAAAATAATCAAATACCCATTGAAACCCAGTGTTCAGGTTATCCATTAAGACTAACATTGTGAGCTTTTCTGGGAAGGAAAGGATGAGTTTCTGAAACACAGGATTATTATTTTCAAAGCAACAGTTTTGGGCCTTGAAGAAAATCAGTAATTTTAACGGTGGGGAAACCTGAAAAAATCACTTTTTTTTTTTTTTTGCATGACAAGGTACTAAATAAAATGTGAGATACGTTTACTGTATTTTTCATTAACAGAAAAATGTTCTTTTTTTATCCACTCACACTTCTATGAATGTCATGCATGTATTTCATTTGCCATGTCCCTCTATATTTCACAATATTTTTATAAGGCAAACTATATAGCTGGGATTTCATCCCACCTTTCCCTCACAAGACCACAGGTAGAAAAGAGTAAAACAAGATGTCCCATACCTATGTCTGCACCTAAAGGTGTTTAAGCAGCTCACCAAACAATACCACCTTTAAAAATCAGAAACTTTTAAGTACATGTAATGGAAACTATTATATCACACATGACAAGGCAGAAAGCTGTGTTAATCTAAATGTGAAACTTGGGGAAGCTTAACAGCTTCACATTCTCTGAGTAGCTCTGGTACTGAAATGGATGAATCACAGGCACAAAAGAAAAAAGCTCTCTAACAAAAGTATCACCAAAAATTATTCTTGGGCAGGTATCTTACAAAATGCACACAGACCATCATTACACGAACAAGTAGTACAGCAATCATTTACTTCACTTATGTACCAAGAGTTATTAGTTAACATCTGTATGTCTGGGACATACTCCTCTGTGTAATGAGCATCAGAGAATTATTCAGCCTCAGCTATTCCCTTGTGATTGCTAGTGTCCACCATTTAGGCCAGGGCATCATTTCACAACTAAACAAAAGCCAAAGTGATCATTACAGAATATTATGTAGCAGAACATCTTACAATTACAATGCAACTAAAAGAACACAAAAAAACGTAAGGATCAAATCACAAACCAGCTTAGAGAAGCACAAAATATCCTCAGGGAATCAGAGACTGAGACTTTTCCACGTTTTTAAGAAAGCTTCAACTCATCTACCAGCTAAACACATGTATCTGCATAGGTATTTGGGCACATAGCTAGGTGCTCTGAGACACAACCAAGCAGCTAGATACCTAACTAGAACAACATCTTCCTTTTTCCCATTGCAACTAAAATTTTTTGGCCTCAGTAAATTGGAGACAAAAGAACAATTTATAAAAGTTGATCCCTTTTCCTTAGGAGCTCATGCAACATATTACATCTTTAAACTAATGTTTTTAATTAAAATTACCAATCTCGGGCAAATGCTAAAGTTTCATAAGCTTTGAACCAGAAACTTCAGTGGCACCCACTAAAAGGTTTATTAAAAGTTTTGTTGTAGCAAGTAAATTACTTGCTTTGATTAAAGTAGTACAGGAAACATCAGGGCTCAGAGAGTTCTTCTGAAGTATACCTTACTTTCACAGACATCTGTAAGTTTAAGCATACAAGATGAAAGAACAAAACATCTGACACACACTGACTTGCAGAGCAATAGGAAATACAAAGCTTGTAGGTGAGATGGAGTGCCCTATACCACTCTTCTCAGTCACTTGTTCACCCTCTGCACTTCACTTGTCCCCTTGCCAAATTAACAGTCATACGCCATGGGAAAGAGCACACTGGCAGGCTCCCTAGCAATAACAGGTATTGTAGCTTTATCTGCAGTGCATTAAATATGACCACTGCTGGTTTTCTAGTACAGAAACGTGTCTGAGTCACAAAAATAAATAAATCCTTAATAATTTCTTCAGTTCTATCCAACCTAGTTGGATTGGTTCACTACTTGTTTCTTTTTTTGATGTGTAAGGTATAAACAAAATCAAAAGGTAATGAGGACTTTTCATACACACCATATCAAAACAAGAAAAAGCAGAATTAATATTATCATGAACAGTCATTGATTTATTAATATATATTAATCATGGAGCCACTAAGTCTCCCAGCTGATAGCTTTGCCAGAAAAAAAAATTATTTCTTACAACTAATTTTATATTATTTTTCATACCATCCTTTAAAAAAATCAGAATCAACACAGTTTCCTGCATTTACCTTTGGAAATCTTCCATGCCCAGTGAATCTGCTTCTCAGATCTTTTCTGTTAGTCAAAAAGTTGCCTTTTCTTGAACTGAATAAAATTAATCTTAGTTATAACCCATTCTGTTCCATATACATAAGACCTTTCAGTGGCTAACCCTACTCCAATATGTATTTACCTCCTGAAATAAGTTCTACCACATTTCTGTGTTTTATTTCTTCTTACACTTAGCACTGTTGAGTTTTCTCCTGCCTACTTCTAGCATCACTTTCTAGCTCCACTTAGGAGATGCCTGGAATTAAACATGTGGTTGTAAGCCAAGGTGAAGTTTGCACAGGAAGAAAAGACAGTTATTTCTTTGTTCTATCATACGACACTTCCAAGGAAAACACAGATCTTCCTCGGCTTCTGCAGTTGGTCTATTTCATTACACTTCATGTTTATATAGACATTCACAGGGTTTTACCACAACAGGTCTTACTAAAATAAGAAATTCAGATTTTAAAGAGAGTTATTTTCTCCTTCATTAATGAACAACTAACTTTCAGTTTTCTTCTTCTTGTTTAATTTCACTTTTCTCCTCATATTTTTGTAAAGGTCCTTACTCTCTCTAGTTTCTTTGCCCAACAGTAAATCACTGTGTTTAAGTTTGCTTGTCTCTAGCAAGTTAAAGAGAGGAAAACAGTAATGGAGCATGAAGAATTCTATGCAGTACTCTTCTGGGGCATGACCCTCTGCTAGAGCACTACTCATAGCACACTCTCTAAAATGGACAGGAATAGGTGACAAAAAACATTGCAACAACTTAGAGTAGTGTTCCTAAGACAATAAGCCAAACACTGATGCCCCCTCCTCATCCTTTAGTGTCCACAATTTGCGGTGCATTCAGTTTTACAGCATTGTCAGTGTAGTCTCATGATAGGGAAGTCTGTTGGTCTACAGATTCTTTTGAGGGAAATGAAGCTGTCTCTTGTCCTTAAATGTTTAAGAACTTTGGCGGAATATAACATAAGTCAGGATGTCTTGCAAACATATTATACCCATTATTTATTTCTGTTTCTAACAAATCTCTAGGTTTAATTTTAATTCCGACAAAAAACGCATACCCATGTAATTGGTTATTTTCTAAAAAGTCAAGAATGATGCCTCTGCAAATGGAGAAATAAAATGTGTTCACAGTAATGAGGTTTTTTTGTAATCAAACATGTCACAGATGATTAGGTATGTCATCAAACTGTCCTCATTATTTTGTGACACGTGAACCAAACAGTATATTTGACAGTGCTTTACTCACTGAGATGTCTTTAATTGTTAACGTGATAGATTTCAAGCTGTCATTGATGGTTGCTAAAATAACATCCTTCAGAAATCAGCATCAGGCACTGAACTTCAAAGTGAGTCCTGCTGTTCAATGATTACAACCTCTGGAAAGCTTCTATTTTTACATATTTAACTTACCATCAGTTTAACATAACTTGCAGCAACTGGAATCTTTGCTTGAGTCCCTAATCTTACTAATTCATAGACAGAAGCTACTATTGTAAAAAGCAGTAACTAAAATATCAGTGTCCAGTATTGTCATTCTGTTGTGATAAAGAAATTTGAAATAAATCAACTGTTGGACCACACTGTGCAATGCAGAGGTCCTACTGTATCAGGCAGAGTGTGAAGTAAAGCTGTACACCATAAAGATTCTAAAAGAAAATGGGAACAATGCCCATGTCACATTTCCAATGCACATAATAGTGAGGCTCCTGTGATAACATAGTACTCTAGTAGCCAAGGGAAGAACTCATGTCACAAACATTTTGACTTTCAGGTTAAATAGCTCTGACAAAATAATTTGCATTGTGAAATTGAAGAGACGTCTTTCCTTGTCCAGAGAAAACGGTCTAGTGGTCTACGCTTTTGGCTGGAAACACAGGATGAAATAGTTGGTCTGGGGTTTCCCTTATGATCTGGCTTTGACAAACAGCAAGCCACAATCATCCAGTTTTACTGGCTTAACCAAGAGCACTACTTGGGCCACTGCTTCTATTTCCTTACTACTTTTTCTTTCAGGTGCTAATAGGAGTTTGGTGACCTAATGTGGCATTACTTAATGGAAGATCATTGACCACCTCCAAGAAAATTTTATACTGTCTCAATGTCTATTAGAGATGCACAAAGTAAGAACTGTATCTTCCCGGTATGTATTCACATTTTTGCCAGCAGTACTTGCTTTTCATCTAGTCAGTAGAGTGCCACTCTCCAGACACTTGATAAAGAGAGACTGAACTTCTCTTCATTATTAGCTAGTTAGTGAAAGCCATTTGGTGCCCAAAGGCTATTCAGAAGATCCCAGAAATTATCTCATCTGGTTCTCACTGATGGTGATCACACGCTCACTTCTTTAAAGAAGCTTCCACTATCTGCATTACTGAAGACTACCCCACACTCACACCTGAGTATCATAAAAAGCCACAGACAGAAAGCTTACATGGTAACTGAGCTACGTATAAAGTGGCATGTGTACAGCAACTTCCACTAAAACCACATCAAGAAGAATTCCACTTCTTCCTGTGGGAACTTAAATATTTGAAGTGGGGAAAACATAGTTAAGATTTGTTGCCTACCTTTCATACTTAAGAGAGAAAGAGCATTATACACTTCAAGTTTGTTAATCTTACACATTTTGAGAGTGTTTGCATGTCACTTATCAAGCCTAGCTAGGCATATGAGAAGAGCAAAAGCCCAAGAGGAAAGATGGTCAGAAAGAGGAAGACTAATTGAACTAGCTGACAGAAACAGTCTATGGGAGATAGGAAGGGTTGGTGTGTACAGAAGGCAACTGTTTTTCTCAAGCAGGTTTCTAAAGGTCTGTCAGTCTGGAGTTTTCCGTTAGAGCTATAAGTTGTACCAATTTTAACCTACTTATGTAATTACACTAAGATTGTCAAAGGATGAAACTAATACAACATATTGTCTCTTTCATGCTTTGATCAGCATGCACTTTTGTTTAATGTGAACCGAAGACACAAGAAAAGCGATTAAGTGTAACAGGACATTTCTTCCTTTCAACTGAATTCAAGGTGTGTATATGTGAAGGAGAGCAGGAACTGAATCTGAATAGAAAGACCAATTAAAGACACAATAAATATATCTGTAAGAGGACAGTAGGTCAGATCTCCAGTAGATACAGGAGCCAATTCTAACTACTATTCAACTACTTAGCCAATTCACTCTTGCAAAAAAAAAAAAACAACTAGCTTACTTCACAGATGATAATGACGACTTCAGGAAGGCTTCAGTCAGACGTACTATAAATGGAAAAAAAATTGTACAGGTAAGGAATCTCACTCTTATAAGCATGTGTCTTCTGTATTTGCTCCCGCAGGAAAGCTAGGAAAACTCCTCCTTGCTGAAGCACAGACACTTCTGCCAAGTCATGCATACCTTCATATTACTCCGTAAGAACACTAAAAATGTGTGCTATGTTTCACAGAAGGAAACTGTCCATTATATCCAGCCTTCAGGCTTTCCCATATATGCTGACCTAACAGCTGGCAACAAATGCACTTGGGATCTCTTTCTACAGGAAAATCAGTTAAAATCTGCATTAGAAGTCTATGATCCCATGAACATAAGAATCACTAGAGGTCTTAGAAGAATCTGCTACCTGCAGATTCCCAGACTACAGTCTAATACTGAGAAAATATCAGAAGCAGTTTTGGAGCAAAAAATGAAAGATGAAAGACAAAATTTCTGATCCAATGTCAATGTTTTGCACTTGCACCAACTGCCTGCTTCTCTGTAATAAAAATATCATTGTTTGTTTTTAACAAAAAAAGCCATTCATGTCCCAAAGTTACTGAAAAAAAAAAAACAATGATCCTTCTAGCTATTGCCAAAAATTCAATGTAGCTTGCACAGAATTTTTTTAAACTTTAACTTTTTTTTTTTAAAAAAGATTTTTATGAAGATTTTTCAGCCTTCTCCTTGCCTGGATGAATATACAGTCCAGTTTGCAAAAAGAAATTATTTTTTCTCCAAGCAGGTTGTTAACAAGAATCTATTTACTCTTCCAAAGGCTTTACTTACTAAACTTTCAGCTGTTAGAACAAACAAAAAATATTTGTCAAAACATTAATTTAAAAATGGCAACATATTATACTTGCCTATTCCTTTTATTGCAGAAAATGATGTTCTATCATAGAAAACCAAGCATTATCTAATCCACAAGAATTTCAACATTACAAATTCCTAAATGCAGACAAAATATTCATTTGTGTCGAGGGTTTTTCCTTCCCACCCCCCCTTCACTGAGGAATTTTTCTGCTTAAACCTAAAGTGGGTCTTGATCCAGCAAAAAATATTCCTTCTCCACTGACTTTCTGTAAAAGCCACTAACCAACCAAAACATATTTTTTCAAGTTTAATTTTATAAATTTCCTTTTGCTATTCTAATCATATCGAGAACGCCTATATGGCATTACCTAAAAATAATAAACGGAGCAGCTGGCTAGCATAATTTATGAGTCATATTCAGTAGTAATAATGATTTATCACATTCCAAGTACCATCTCTCATGTTGTTGGAATTTTACTCCATTTTTGCCCCATATGTCAAGAGACTCTTTCATATCACTGTTCCAAAGATCAATTTTTTCTAAAAGTTTCAGCTTGTTGATTCAAACGTCTGCCTGCTGCCTTCACTCCTCAGTTTTTTCATTTACACAGTGTATTGTCTACCTTTTTATAATGAAAACAGCTCATCTTTGCTGTGAAAATGCTTTCCCATTTTTTTTCCTCTCCAAGATGGATCTTATAGTTTCTTCCATGTTTCCCTTATGCATTACATTTCCTTACCCCCATATAACACCCCAAACTAGTCTTAATATCTATCTTCCTTGAACACCTCCTTCCACTTCCACTCTGTCAAAATGCCTACGCAGGGTAGGTGTCTAAATACATGATCATTTGCTTTTACTCAATAAATATGTTTGTTCTCCCTTCATACCTCACCTGTTTATCTTGTTTTCTTCAAACAAAAGTTCTGCAAATTCCTTCAAGTAAAATCTGCAGTGCCAAGCAAATACTCTCAAACCAGTTTGAACACACTATAGTTTTTTTCTTAGTTGATGTAACTGCAGAGTGATATTCCACCTTGGCTACTGGGCAGGGGCTTTACTATAATTGTAACTGTGTAATTCCTGATGCCAGGAACTAGATAACACACTGAGAGCTAAATCAGCATATCTCTGCAAAGCAGTGAATTGCATTGTGTTGACATATCTTCAGTTATATTTTGTGCAGTACTTCAGCAAGTGAATTATTCATCTCTAGAACAAAAATGAACAATAAAAAAATCTGTTTTATTATTCTGCAAGGCAAGTCTTTCCCAAGGAATCTGGACTCATTAATCCCCATTCAATACCATCTCATCACCTTTTTGTTTACAGGCTCCTGACTATTCTTCGTGTATCTTTTCACTTGATTTTGGTTGACTTGCATAAAAAAAAAATTTTACCAAGACATTAAGACAAGTCTATGTCATTGCCACCCTGTACCATCTTTAAATCTTTCCTATCAGCTGTCTTGAATGTGACATACTGTTGATAGTAAGCAGATTAGTAGAATAATGAGGAATTCAATGTATAGCTGTGCGAGTCAGGAAAAGGTGTAAGGCTGATATGAGAGCAGTGTCTTGGCAGTTTTGACTCTGAATGTGAAGCAGCTGTATAGAACAGGACTCAGAATAAATAAAAACAGCAGTAGTCACAACAGAGCAGAACTTCTGTGAAATTATAACTATGTTGAAGGAGGAGAAAATACCTTGACTTACAAAAAAGGAGGAGCTGAGTCCTACTGAATGCATAGCATCCAGGATAAGAGAAGCTGGATGAAGAGACACAAAGGGATTTCTATTCAATTCTCAGCTTGAGGGACAACTTCAGCAAATGACTTTTTTTCTGGGAAAAAGTTAGTATCTCCCTCTCTCTCCAGCAGATGTGTGTGCATGTGTGGAGATGTCTGTCAGGACCATTTTGTCAAATTCTGCAAAGTGCTGGGAAGACATGAGAAGTGTGTAACAGCTGAGTGAGGGCAGGAATCAATCAACCTTTCAAACATTACATTTCTGTGGTTTGAAAGAGTGCTCATGAGCTGACTTCACTCAGCTTGGTTCCACATTCTTTGTGACATTGTCATGAGTCTGTGCCTGAGGTCTCATTCTTAAGTGAATTTTACAGCTCAAATTTGTTTTTTTAAGATCAGTTTTAGTTATTTAATAAAGATCAAATACGGACGTCACAAGTAAGGCAAAAACTCCCTTACTAAAGGTTAAAGCGTAAACTAACACTGTGGAGTTTGCCACAATGATTATTAAAACCATGAAGTAAAAGGCAAGCTTTGACTTATGAAATGGGTATGTAGAACAACATGGTCTGTACTTACTTGAACTAATAAAATCTTTATTCTTCAGGACATAAAATGATCACCTTTAATGCCTATGAAAGTCATTAAAGCTATGGAACTTTTTACTTAGGGATTTTCATGTAACTACACACAATTATTTTTCTTTTTGGCATCCATATCTTGTTCTGCCTGCTTCTAAAAAGCAATATGAGACTAGAGAGGCAGCACATTTTATCTCATGTGAATATCTTCATGCTGCTGTATCTCATAAAAAGGTCTTATATGTATATACACCCATATATAGAGATACTGGTTCTTGCTACAATAGGCATGCTGAATGTACTATCTCCCAGTCTCATCACTTAAATTTTTCTTCTGCAAGAGCTCATTAAAAATTCAGATTTGTGTGTTCTAATTTGATAGTCAGCACTGGAGTTGAATATTATTTCTCAGAAATATTTTAGTCAGATATAAAGCTTGATTAATACTTACGTTTGCCTACTGCTCCTACTTGAAATAACTATCACCCCCTGTGACTGGCCTGATCACAATTACTGTGTAGTATATCTTCATTATTTAGACAAAATGACTTGCATTAAACACTTAAGATTTTATTCACATTCTGCTTTCACTTTGGGGCACTGAAACTGCAGTATTAAAGCAGAGTTTTTCTCTACAATGATACAATTTCTATAAGCATTTGCATAATAAATACATTAAGGCTTGTTTCTGTTTTAGTCATGTATTGCAAATAAACTCCCAACAAATAAAGGGTGCTTTCCATGTATCATAAGCTCATTAAAGTCAAAATATCTTCTCCCAGCCTTCTGCTTACTGCTGCCACTAATTAGACTAGTTGCCAGTCACCTGTATGGTACCTAAATTTCAGAAGTAGTCTGGGATTGCACCACATACATTCTGAGCAATATTAGCCCCCGTCAGGATACGAAGGTGAGCTTCACAATGCTAGTGCCAGCAAAAAGAACCAACTGGAAGTCTGAAGGCATATTCCATTTTCTGCAATAAACTTGCAATTCAGGGTTGGTATATTAGGCATTCTGGTCACTTAATGGTGCGGGAATTAACAGTTTGGAAGGAAGTAGCAGTTCATAATTCAACTTCTCCCCACCTTCTGATGGGCTGAAGCTTGCTTTGTTTCCTGTTTAAGAGCAATCACAAGCACACTCAGCAAATGCTTCTCCTTCAGGAGATAGATAATCACCCAGGGCTTTGTGGCTGCCCATAAATGACATATCCAATTTCCTGTTGACACTAGGAGCAGGCCCACTTGTTATCTATGAAGCATCAGGGGATAGCCTTTGTGACCAGTCACAGAAAGCACTTGAAAGTCTCCTCTTCCAAAAGTGTTAGAGAGAGCTTAACCTCTCTTTTGTGAAATGGAATATAAGTAACAGCATTTTCTTGAATATGAAGCCAGGATTTAATTTTGAAGAGAAAAGAAAAAGCTGTAACAAGACCTTGCTCCATTTGGGAGAAATTGGAAAGAGGACCAACATTTACACAAATAGTAAATAAGAAAAACATAGGAAGAAATCAAATCAACAAATGTTAGAGCCCTTAGCAGAATTCAAAGTCTGTATGGAAGTTCTTGGAATAAAGAACAGAGGAAAAAGTTTAAGCTAATCAAGTTACAACATCTTTACAGAGCGGACAGCAATGATCCCTGGTTCCCATTTCCAGACTTGTGCCACAGAATATTCTTGTACACTGATTAATGGTGATCACAGTGAGTAGCATGCAGTGGAAGGTATCCTAGAAGATCTAGACAATGTGTTTTCCAAAGAAACAGAAAGAAAAGGAAGTACGCAAATACTGCCTCAAGAGTGCCTGAAACTTCTCTAGAAAGTAGTTTTACTACTGAACAAAAACATTTGAGAAGAGTTACAAGAAAAAAAATGTTCCTTTCTACCTCATGGCCTTACTGTAGTCTATTCTACAGACTCCCTTACTACCTCTGCTTAGTAGAGAGCAGCACCAGAGAACTGCATCTTGGTTTATGAATTTACATAACAATGAGATATGCAAGACCTACCATCCCAGATAATTTGCATCCAAGAAGGGTGGAGAAGAAGATGATGCTGAGTGTGATGAAGTAGAATACTTTTAATAGGACAAGCCCTTTCTCTTACACAACAACAGTAGTTATGGGGAAAGAAGCAAAAAGCAGTGAATGCAGCAGACATTTTAGCCTCCTGTCCCAGAACACAAGGAGGGATATGCCTGTTGGCAGAAAAAGCATGAAAAGTGTGTGAAGAAGAAAATGTGGCAGATAGTCTAACAGAAAAAAATGGGTATGATACTCTACATACCCAGGGCACATGAGTTCTTTTAACTTACCTGTAAAAGCCAAGTTTAGAGACAAGCTTCTTAAAAATTATCGTTTGTATATTACTGTAAAACCAAAGAAATCACAGAATCATAGAATGGTCTGCGTTGGAAGGGACCTTAAAGATCATCTAGTTCCGACTCTCCTGCCATGGACAGGGACATCTTCCACTAGATCAGATTGCTCAAAGCTCCATCCAACTTGGTCTTGAACACTTCCAGGGAGGGGTCATCCACAACTTCTCTGGGCAACATGTTCCGCTGTCTCACCACCCTCACAGTGAATAATTTCTTCCTTGTACCTAATCTAAATCCAACCTTTTTCAGTTTAAAGCCATTACCCCTCGTCCCATCGCTACAGGCCCTTGTAAGAAGTCCCTCTCCAGCTTGCTTATCAGCCCCCTTCAGGTACTGGAAAGGCTGCCATAAGGTCTCCCCAGAGCCTCTTCTCCTCTGGGCTGAACAACCCCAACTCTTTCAGCCTGTCCTCATCGGAGAGGTGCTCTGATCATTTTTGTGGCCCTCTTCTGGACCCACTCCAACAGGTCCCTGTCTTTCCTGTGCTGAGAGCTCTAGAGCTGGATGCAGGACTTCAGGTGGGGTCTCATGAGTGCAGAGTAGAGGGGAAGAATCACCTCCCTTGACCTGCTGGCCACACTTCTTTTGATGCAGCCCAGGATATGGTTGGCTTTCCATGTTCATCCATGCAGGCCTCCTAGCATTTTTGCCTGACTTTGGATGTATCACTCCTGAGCTTAGAGGAGGTGATCCTTGAATATTAACCAGCTTTCTTGGTCCCCTTTTCCCTCCAAAGCTTTATCATATGGTACTCTACCAAGCAGATCCCTGAAGAGGCCAAAGTCTGCTCTCCTGAAGTCCGGGCTAGTGATCTTGCTGTGCACCCTCCTCACTGCCCTAAGGGTCTTGAACTCCACTATTTCACAGTCACTGCAGCCAAGGTTACCCTTGAGCTTCACATTCCCCATCAGCCCTTCCTTGTTGGTGAGAAACAGGTCCAGCATAACACCTCTCCTCATTGGCTCCTCTATCACTTGGAGAAGGAAGTTATCATCAACACATTCCAGGAACCTCCTGGATGGCTTATGCCCTGCTGTGTTGTCCCTCCAACAGGTATTGGGGCGAAGTCCCCCATGAAGACCAGGGCTTGTGAACATGAGACTGCTATCTGTCTATACAAAGCCTCATCCAGTCTCCCTGGTTGGGTGGACTGTAGCAGATCCCCACTATAATGTCACCTGTCCCAACCCTGTCTTTAATGCTGACCCATAAGCTCTCAGTCAGGTCCTCAACCATCCCCAGGTGGAGCTCCATGCACTCCAGCTGGTCATCAACATAGAGGGTGACATCCCTTTCTCATCTCCCCTGCCTGTCCTTCGTAAAGAGCCTGTACCTTCCATTTCAACACTCCAGTCATAGAAGCCGTCCCACCACATCTCTGTGATGCCAATAAGATCATAGCCCTGCAGGCATGCACACACCTCTCACTCCTCTTGTTTAACTCCTATGCTACTTGAGTTTGCAGAGACATTTAAGTTGGGCACCTGAAGAAGCTGATTTACTGGCTGGAGTGACTGGAATTCCTTTGTGCTGCTCTTCAGGTGCTCTCCTGCTGACCTGCAATCCTTCTCCAGGCTCTGGGCATCTATTGCTGGCATTGGCATCAAAATCCTGCAGTAGACCACCAATGATGATGTATTGTCTCACACAGCCCAAAGAATCTTTATAACTAATGTGTAAATATTCTTACAAATAGCCTTTTCCTATCTGGTATATCTTTTTCAAGTTTGAACCTGCATGGACAGCATCTTCCTCAATGTGTTGCCTCTAATAGTGAATTGCAGACTCCAACCAGCCAGTAATGTGTAGCCTCTTATACCTTCAAATCCTGTTTTCTAAACTTATACAAAAACATGAATGAAAACTGTCTACTAAATAGCTTATGCTGATGAAAACAAGCTAATTCTCATCACTGGAGAATGTAAATAAACTTCTTCAGTCAGGAAATGTTTCACAAAGCTGAGATCACTTCCAACTTTGGTTTTATCTCAAGAGCAAGGAAAAGTACTACTAAAATTTCTCTATATGTCAGTATCCATTGCCCTTGGCTTCCCCCAGAAATGTCTTTAGTGTATTTTGGCACAAAATCTAACACTCTTGAGACAAGACTTAGTCAACAATACAATCTGAATTAATGCATTGCTGGATGAATTCTATTTACTGTGTATCGATTGTCATAAAATTAGAGGCATGTTCTTACAATAAACCTGAAGTTAAGTCTGTGAAACTTAATTATATAGAAAAATAATATTCTACTGCATTACAGAGCTCTTTTTTGATTTCCAATCCCTAAAAGCAATCCTTTCTCTTTTCTTGTAATATTTCTCTATAGTAGACTATCATTGCTAAGCCTAGGTGACATGTAAAATCAATAGTAAAACCATGTTAGTATAGCCTCAAGGGTGCACCTAAGGGCCCAGTCAGCCTTACAAGCAGTTTTAATTAACAAGGATAAATTGATGTCAGTGCAGTTCCTCAGGACAGTAAGGGTTTGCCATATAAATGAGGACTTTGAATTCAGCAATTTAATAAATAGAAGTACACCTGCAACATTCCTTTAAGATGTTGTCTTTAATTTCACACCTCTCTGGACACACTTCTTCCAAAGCCTGGGTTTAGGGGAGAAGGCATTTTATACAAAGAACAAAGCAATTTGCTACAAATGTTTACATTATTTACAAATTATTACAATGATTTCCCTGACAGAAACTTAACCAAGTTTGCTACATACTGCACTCTAGAAGTCAACTTGCCAAGACCATAGTAAACTTGGACTCTGACATCTGATGATAGTGACTGATATCCAGCCCAAACCATCAGTAAATTTGCAAGCATTCAAAGGCTTCAGCCTCTAAATCCTAGTTCAAATCAAGGAATAACAACTTTTTGATGACATCCTCCTCCATTTCAATTCTGAATTAAAGTAATTTACTGTTGCAATTATACTTCTATGGTTACATGGTCACAACTAGCATGACACTACATTTATCCTGTTTCATTGTGTAGTGTGGGGAAATACTAAAATGTGAGAGGAAAATGGATTATATTTCCAATGTCTAACCATGAAAAAAACCTGATCATCCTTTAGTTTCACTAAGTTAAAGGTCAAGTTCCAACCAAAAAATAACTTGTCATTCACACTAAATGCCTGACTTGCATTTGAGCTACTACTACTGTCAAAAAAAGTGTCTCCTATCTCTAGATACCCCTTCTTCTGGCAAGGGTATTTCTGCAGACATTTTACAAATAAGCAGTACTAGAGAACTGATCGGATTAGAAGAAAATAATTTTTTGAGTAGGGTTTTTTTTCCCCAAAGAAAAATTCTCATTGCAGAGAGATTAGTTCAATTAATGAATGGGGGATGGAACAGAGGCAAGAACAAAAGCCATGGAGCAGCAGATGCAGGGTTAAAACAGCTTAAATATCACTGTTGTCAAAGCTCAAATAACAATCCCCAAGTCATGTTCCTAGCAGTCAACCTGGGATAGCTGCTGTCCAAATCTTCTCATAGTTACATACTATGCTTCCATTAAATCCCAAGGATTGTCTTCCTCCAGACTTTTCTCCAGGTAAAAGCAAGTCTGAGCTAGGAGGGACAGAAAAAGTAACCTTTTAAACCTATATCTGGTGTTTGCTGTAGTCAGTCAGTTGAGTCCACTTTTTTTTCCCTGTGTAGTTAAATTTTTTAAACTGTCCCTTCTGCATATTTCTTGTACCTTCTGTAAATATGGCTTCCTACTTTAGAGGTTACTTTTTTCATGTTCAGTTTGGCAGGATTTTATACACTATCAGTGAAAAAGATTACAAAGAAGAAAAGAATACCGACAAGTCACTTAACTCATTGAATGAGTAGCTACCACTGCTGTGAGTATCATTCTCTGACTCACTGGCTATATGTTTATTCTTGACAGCCTGCTAGCTTTTGGAAACCAAAAGCTGGGCTATTTTTTAAAGCAAATTTGTTTTCTGCCAGAAAATTGTGTTGGTTTGCCAGCCCTGCAAACTAAAAAAAGGTAATCCTGCATGTGTAAAGCTCTGTCTGGTTTATTACCAGTTGCAACCATTAACTCTCAGTTCAGCATCTAGCCTCCACAGGTCTTACACAGCTGCAAGAATACAGCATGAAGAAAAGATACCAGGTTTAGAGCACAGGCAGGACTACATTATCATCAAGAATGTATCAATCATTATCAGGAGCTGGCAGTGGAGAAATGAGTAAAACAGATTGGGAAATGGGACTGGAATGGAGACCTCTGGTGAATGGTACTACATGAATGTTTTATCTCAGAAATAACACATCCTTAAAACCGAAGGAGGAGTTGGCAGGGACATGTAGAGTAGTTGAACACTGTCAAGACACATAGGGCAAAAGTTCTTTGAGCTCATCAATGCACAATAAAAATTGTGTTGACAGGCACTGAGGCTTTGTACTGCCTTGTGTGGTAATCCACTTCTGTCACCATGAACTGCATAAAATGGATGTATGACTGTTCCCTTCTGGCATCAAACAAGGCTGCCATTGCAGCCCCTGATCAGCACTGCACTGATAAAATAGTGGTGGACAGATTAAAAACTATAACATCACTTTAAAATATACACAGCATCTTCACGTGCCACTTGGCTTCTCAAATTCTACCCTATCTACTTTTCCTTGAAAAGCACATTGGGAGCTGGTGACACTCCTGACTTCCTTTGAACAAACATATTTGATACATTTGAGCACTGATTTGGGCCTGTGCCCTTGTCTTAGGCTTTTACTTCTTTACAGAACTTCAGTAATTACTATACTTGGCTTGTTCCATGTCATAGAACATTCTGCCTGTATTTTTTTCTGCTTGACAGATTAGTTTCTGGATTAGAGTCCCTAGAGAACCACAGTTTTCTTACTTCCTCTAACTTGATAGAAGTAATTACACTGCAGACTGATGCATGCTCAAGGAGCCAACATTGGTACATTGCTGTAAGTATCTGTATTCATTCAGAATAGTAAAGACAGCTGTTAAGCAATTTGTCTGGAAAAAGATTCTCAAAGAAAAACAGCAAAGACATTCCTGTAGACGTCTCCTGCATAATGCATAGGGAAAGTTATAAAGCATCTCCATAACTTAAAGGCCATTTTTCTGGTGAAATACATTTTCACTAAGAGGAGCAAGTTCTTTCTTGCTCTTGGTCCAGAATTCCCAGGCAAGTAACAGTCTAAAAGATGGAACAAATACATTAATTTGACAAAAATTTCTCCAGGATATGCTGTCTTCTAAGCACAGCAGTAACAAGGCAGAACTTAGTTGCAGTGCTTTTTTATTTAGATGACAAAGAAATCAGAACCTCCACCAGACTGTTGAGAGATAAAACTTGAAATATTTATCTCAACATGAAGTAAAAAATGAAGTCTGCTTTTAGACTCATCATAGCACATAACAAGGGCTATAGGACTGTCACAAAATCTGCATACACAGAAACTTCACTAGCAAAATTATTTTGTGTTTTCACCAGTTGCTACATCAAGTGTTTCAGACAAGGGAGTAAAGGGTAATTACAGAAAGAAAAACCACACAAGCTTCTTCTCTATGGACAACAACAAAGCTACTGGCAGTGAATTTGTCAAAATTTCATATGGAATTACTGAATATAGCAAAAATAATTAATTGAAAAGATGGACCTTGAGTGAGATGCCCCATAGTAGTATATATGATTAGCAAGATTAGTTCCTGTCTGCATGCTGCAATATTAAGAAGTCCTCCTGTGAGTGATGCTTTTAATATGCTGTTCACTTTTCCTCTTTTCATCAGTAGATCAAAGAAAGGTTAAAAATATCAAGAGAAAAAAAAAATCTAGTGTATACCATCAATATATTTGCCAGACTCTTAATCAAATTTTGAAGTGTGACAAAATGTCAGAGAGAAAACTTTTGCAATAAGTTCTTTAAAGCAAAACAATTTAAATAATTAGAACAAAATCTGACATCCTTTCCAGAGACTGTCACATTGTTGGGGCTCAATTCTATTATAGCAATATAAAGATAAGGCCATTTGGGAGTGTAGCCTTTCCTTGTCCTTAGAAAGGACAATACTGGGTTACTGAAATAACTAAATAAATAATCCAAATTTATAACACACACATTTTCGAGAAAAACAATTTATTGAGATTCTTCCATGAAAAACATTGTAGATGCTTAACTGTGGATACCTTCTGTATTAAAAATGTTCAGATCATTTTCTGTTTTCTGAAATCAACATTAAGACTACATCTTGTCTAATACTTCTTGCTTTCTTAGGGCTATTAATAAATACAGTCTATTTGAGGACAGGACATACTGTCTATGTGTTAGAGGGGAGTGGAGTCCAAGGTACCTGATGCAATTTAAGTACATTCAGGCAATATACTTAATATTTATCAGACATTTATTTAATAATTGGAGTCGCAATTATTAAAAGACCTCAAACTAAAACAACATTCTTTTTGCAGGAGTAAAAGCAGACCAAAATCTTCCATTGGCTTTTTGTTTTAACATAATCAAATCTTGAGTGTTTGTATAAACGCTTTACTAAAGTGCTCCACAGTTCAAGACTCAAAGCGTAGAGCTCAAGTGAAAAACAAATCTAATCTGACAAAAGTAATAAGTTATATAATATCACTTCAACTGACAGCCCAGTTTAGTTTAGTTTTGCTTTAATTCTGCTTTCTGTGCACTTAAGTCATTTAACATTTTAATCCAGGGACTTCCATCTGTTCTTTTATAGCTAATATTATAAAATTACTAACTTAAGCCATTAATTTTTTTCTGTCTGGAATATCAAAACTGGACAAAAGCTATACTCTGAAAGTCTTCCAGTGAATTACCTTTCAATAATTAACAATTTCATCAGTTCTGGTTGGAAGGACTCCCATCATTTTGATGATCAATGAAAAACCAGGAACAATAAAAGCAGGGCACTGTCACAGGAACAAGGTTTCACACCTATCATACCTAAAAGTGATTCTATCTCTTCATACACCATCCAAGGAGGATAAATATCAAATTTATCTGCCACAACAGAAATTAAGTTTAATATTGCAGTTTCTCCTCTGGAGCTGCTGCAGCAAGTGACGAAACTCTTAAATAGCCTCCAGTGCTGGGAGGGGCTCTTCATGAATTGACTCCCACCAACCCTAACTCGACTTCAGCTTCCATCCACATTCACATAAAAAACGCTTTAGAATAGAGATTGGTTTGGCCAGAGCCTTTTCTGGTGTATATGGCCTTCTTACTTTAGAAGACCTGTACTGCTTTATAGTAAGAGTGATTTTAGCCCTTTCACTTTGAACAATATTGAAGTATTGTTCAAAGTCTGGAAATAGACACAGTTAAAAGGTCACAGAAAGTCTCTCTATGTGAATTCTCCCCCTCTTGTTTCAGTGATTGCAGCATAACTAGGAACAAGACCCAGCTTCCATCAACTGTGCCCTGACTCGCAGCCTTTTCTCCAAGCATTCTCTAACAACATCCATCAGTGCAAGACCCTGCTTTCTCCATCTGCCTCAGCCTTGCTGCAAAATACCCTGTCAGCTGCTGGTATGCTTGGAATTAAATCCCACAGCACAGACACCCAGCATTAGTTTAAATAGAAATGAAACAGATGGTTAAATATGACAATTTTGGGTGTGCTGGCAGATATATTTGGATATATTAGCAGGTCATAATTTACAGGTGTCACACACACTTACATACTAATGCTGAATTAAGGGCTTCAAATATTTCTATTTTTACCTCTGATTTTCCTAGTATCGCATTTAAGGTATTTGGCATCATGTGACAGGCAAATGCATCAGTTGCCTTTATTAAAAATAGTCTACAAAGCTGTTGTGGAAATGTATAGCAAAATCTATTTTTGTCCCACCTCTTAAGCTTCAGAAACATAATTGCTGATATACATATTTAAACAAAACAGCTAAGCACATTCTGCTGGGAAAAAGCTGAATAGCCCTATGTCTTAGTGAAAGCTACATACAGCTGAGGAAGAAGGGAGGAAATACACACAATGACTGAAAATCAGAAAAAGATATTTGTCTGAAATATTGAAAATACTGAGATGGAGATTGGACTAACTTGAAAATGAACAGGAAGGGAGAAGCACAACCAATACAAACCTAGTTCCTGAAGGGCTTGATAAATTCTGGAATTTATGTACTGCCCTACAACAGAAAGTCTAATAACCAGAAGAAACTCATATAGCATGCAATCGTTACACTCCAAAAAAGTGTGATAGTACATCAACTATTACTTCTCTTCATGTCTGTGTTTGCCTCTTAGAATCGATTTCTCTCACAACACAGAACTTGACACATCTGTTTGTTTTGTTACATGCTTTTTTTAATTGGGCACAGCAGATTTAAGATAAACTGAGAGGAATACTATTGAATAGGCTTTCTGATCAGTTACATTGACAAATTTGTTGTTTCACTTCTTGTTTTAAATGACTGGTTTTATCTTGCTTCAAAGTGTTTGAATTCTAAGTGAATTCCATTAAAACACTTCAAAACTACTGAGTTAGCCTACAGGCTTTTTTTAATCTGTCATTAACATTTATATCATAATTAGTAATACAACTTTTTTAAGTACTAAGTACTACTTTTTAAAGTACTTTTTTAAGTACTAAGACACATGAACAAGTTATCATGAGATAAAAGCTTGCCATGTGTCAGATGATCCATCTAGAATTTATCTGCCTCTGTACATCTACTTAGCATACAGTAAAATAATTTAAAGTAGATTCTCCTGCGATGAAAAAATGCTAGAGCACTCCATAAATGATCCCTACAACATATTTTAAATCTGAAGATAAAAAGCATTCCATTGTACAAGACATCCTAGCAGTTTTCTGAAGAGAAAACCTAATGAATTCTATTTTATTCAACCCAATAGCTCCAGTAAAGACTAGAGCTTATTCATTAAACCCCTTTCTCATTCGTTTGAATTATAAACCAATACTTTTCCTTCTGTTTGATGTACCTTCTTTGTTTTCCACCAGAGACAACTGAGATTTGATACCTTCACTAAAGGCCATTAAGACAGACTTGATGTTAGGAATGGTAATTCATAGAATCAGAATCATTAATTATTCCTATTTAGGTGGAAAGCAAGAAAGGGTTTGTATTTCTAAAGACAAGTAAGGTTGTACAGAAGTTGCAATGAAAAGGTTAAGACAAATATCTGTTCAAGAAAAAGTAGACCTTAGAGTGGTTACAGGCATAGTACTTTAAAATATTTCACAGATTGGACAATTAATGCCAGGGATTCAGGCATTATATATATAAGCCATGAGATTTTTTCCTGAAAAATGGGTTTAAAAAAAAAAAAAAAGAGTTCACTGAAAACTCTTCATAGTGCATATCAACTAATGATCTTCCTAGTCTACTAGGTGTTAAGTGGTTAAGTGCTAGTTTTCTGAAATCCGGGATTAATTCTATCCCCCAAAATGTAATTCTTCTAACATGAAATCCTTTGTTACATTGTGCTGATTTCTACTTAATTTTTCATATTAAAACACCAAAACAAGTAATTTACAGACATTTTCCACATAATTTTGATAAGTACAGCATATTTTGCTGTAACATCATCTGATTTTTGGCTCACGTAACAGATTTATTATAAGAGTTACAACAGGTGTCAGTTACAGTGAAACCAAATGTTGCAGTATTAGTGAAAGCAAATTTCCTTTTAGAAAGAAATTTATGTCTTGTTTATCCAATTTTTTCATCTCAAATCTGAAGACTGTGACCTGATTTAAAGAAAAAATAATTTCTCCATATATTCTAGTGCTTAGGAACCTCAGTCATGGCATTCATTCAGTACGTTACAGTATCAGAAGATTGTCACCAGCTCAACCTCAGAGAGAAGAGGACATCTCCCAGAGTCCTTTTTTTTCTGCTTGGAGAATGGCTGAGGAAGCAGCTGCATTTCCAAAATGGCATCACACCGCAAATTTCTTCAACATGGGGGTTGGAAGGAAAGGTTTAGACAAAATACTCTATCCCATTACATGTTTAGAGGAACTCAACATTAAAAGAGGAAGTCAAGGTTTTTCCCTTGGCTTAGCTAATTAAAACTCACAATTTGCAATGTAAAAGACCATCTTCTGACACCTGTTTTGCAACTGTGTGTAGTGATAAAAATAGGTAAAGCCTAAACCAAAAGGGAAGAACATGGAGGTTATGCTGTCTGAGCCATAATTCTCCTCACAGGAAAATTCTGTAACAAGGCATCTATATGCTGCCTTCCATTCACAGATGTTCGGTGAAGGAATGTGCAAAGCAAGGCACTTCAAACTGAGAAATAAGAAATAGGCTTATACCCCCTTCCCCATTTATTTTAAGATTATTAAAAGTACTAAAAGAAACTAGCTTTTCCATTGACACATACATACTTTTGTTATCCTTACTCATTGTGTCACACCTAGAATAAGATCATCCGACTGACTGAAGCAGGAGCTAGGTTCTCTATATATGGTCAGCTTCCCATCTCATTCAGACTACAACAAAAAATAACCACCTCTGAAGAAAGAGTTACCCTCAGAATCACAGAAGATGAGCGATCAGGTGTAAAGAATTTCAACAGAACTTTTTCTGAGGTTTATCTTCCCTTTGAAACTATACAAAACAATTAAATCTGCCTCTAACTGGAAAAGATCAAATGTACTAGTGCATCCAAAAATTAGTGTAAAGTTTGATTTATTTCTGAGAGACAGAAACCAACAAACTCACATGGTTCTAAGTAGTTATTCCACCACCTGAAACTACTCCACTGTGACAAACAACTATTCGTGAAGGCACTTTCTTCAAATCTGCAAAATTATAAATACATTTATCCTACTGTTAAACAGTGCGTGATGTTCATCCCTAAAACTTGAGCCTGTCATTAAATACCTTTCTGCTGGCACTTCCTCTCCTCTTCTTCCAGAGATATCGCCTTGCAGAGTAAAATAGACCTGGAAGAAGCATGGTACCCCCTACCTACTACCTCCTCCCTTACCACCTCCCTTGCTCCAAGGAAGCCTTTATGAGAACAAAATGCAAAATAGAAACATAAGGGCAACATTAGTATTCTTTTTCATTAACCAATACCTCAGGTCTTCATTCTAGCTTTTGGGATTTCACAAAATTCATTCCTGCCTATTTGAAAATAGCAGATATTAAACTAGTCATGCATGTAATCCATGCAGGAAGTCTCCTGATAACATTCTGGCTGCTCTCACAGCATCTCCATAAGGAGCAGAGCATTCTCAATGCTGAGTGATTTTAGTAGAAACTGAAGATAGAAGTATTTTTAAAAGTGTTTATTTGGAATTTCATAGCTGTCACAGCAACAGCCTTGTATGAGCTTTGAAATTGCCTCAGTATTCATTCATCTACAGTGAAAGACTGAACTGGTAACAAATCTCAGACTCAACGTAGTACTTACAGGATACTGAAGATCAAGCGAAACACAGGCTTAACATTAAGTAAATAAGGCAGGTTTAGGATATGTCCTACACCTGGGAAATGTGTAGCATCACAGTGGTATTCTTACATAGGTATTAAGAAATCACAGGAAATTAAGATTGGGATTCAGCTTCTGCCCTTGTCCCCTCAAAATCTTTTAATATCTAGGTGATAAAACAGAGTTGCCAACACAAATATCTGATCTCCATTAGGTCCTCACTCTATTTACACTTCTAAACTGTGAAAATGCTTGAGATGTCACACTCATCCTTCAGTGTATAATACCTGAAAAGCAGCATACTGTCTAAAAATACTCATTGCAAGAACTGTTTGCTTCCCTCAAAAGCAGTCCCTGGCAGGAGGTTCATCTTTGTTCAGGTGGAACTACACCCACCTCCACAGCCAGATGATCTCCAAAACCTTCCAATTAAGTGCCTGCTGTTACAAAAACCATACTTCAACCTCATTCAAATAGAGACCATCTTCAATTAACACAATCACATCTTGTTACTATAAAGCTATTGTTGCATCACCCTCAGAAATAACAAAGCAGCAGCTCTGTAGACACATTTTTTCCATGATTCTGTCAGTGTGCAATCTGGCCACAAAGCAAACACATATGTCTAAAGTTTGCAAGGCACTTGGTACAATAAAATAAACATAGTGCAACCTTTTATTTGTAGTGCACTAAGTCTCCAGCAAATTTCCACTTACAGATAACCAAACCAATATAATAACAATTCTCGTCCACACACAATATCAATTTTTAATAAAAAAACCAAACCCTGTTACACTGCATTACCAGTAATTATCTTATGGCCACAAAGTAGGAGTACTTATATGTTCTATTAAGTGCCTCTGTCCACATTAAGACTCCATCTCTCCAAAAGCTTCCCCCACATTCCCAAACATTATGGCTATGCTTAACAACATCCATCTGTATTTGTGCACTGATGCATTGATTGTGCATCTGTATTAGATGGAACAACATCCATCATTATTTGTAAGAACATTATTATCAGCCTATCTACCAGCAAACAATTGCTATTGACAAACAACCATATGGTAGTTAGCTTCCAGGAAATAACTGCTTTAAATTTTTTTCTTTTCATGCAACTTAGCCTTTCGGAAACACAGAAAGACAGTTTCATAACCAAACAACCTTCAGATTAGAATAATGTTTTCTAAATATAATCTAATAAGATTATATTTAGCATTTTTTCTTCTTTTTCTCTTCTAGCTGATAAGCTCAGTAATTATACTTTAAATATCTCACTAAGACTATATTTCTTGAAATTGAAAAGTACTCAGTTTTGAGATTTCATGGAGCACATGATGCAAGATTTATCCTAACCTTTCTCATGAGCATCGTTACACAAATTCTCTCAGTGACTTTTAGTTTTGTCCATCTCAAGGTAACGGAATATTGAATCCACATGTACAAAAGTGGAGTAAAGAGAGTGGCAAGGCCTCTCTTTGAGAATAAAAGAAGGTCAAATACTTTCAAATATTTAACTGTACATGTAGATGTAAGAAATAAAGAGCCACCTTAATGCTGATACTAGGTTCAGAAAGAAAATTCTTCAAATAGTTGCAATCTGATTAACCAAATATTTAATCCTGGAAGCATGTAAACTTATCTAATCTGCTGATATCTTAGTATGCACCATGTTTGAGTTAATGAAACAGAGGACTTGGAAAAGCCCCAATGAAGCTACTCTCTCTAGTCAGACTCTAACATGAGTCTGTGGTTTTGTTTGTACTAATACATTATACTACATTATTCCCATAATTTACATCCATTCATACTACTAGATTATTCAGGATGTTATAACCTGTCGTTGAAAATGCAGTATCTGTTTCAAATTAAATAAATTGCCCTCAAGAATGAAGTTTGATGCTGGGAGTGTGTTGTGGTTTAACCCTGGTAGGCAGCTAAGCACCAGAGCTGCTCATTCACTCCACAGTGGGATGGGGGAGAGAATTAGAAGGGTGAAAGGGCAAAAAATTGTGGGTTGAGTTAAAGACAGTTTAGTAGGTAAAGCAAAAGCCGCACATGCAAGCACAGCAAAACAAGGAATTCACTCACTACTTCCTATTGCAGGCAAGTGTTCAGCCATCTCAGGAAAGCAGGTCTCCATCACATGTAATGGTTACTTGGGAAGACAAACATCATAACTTCGCATGTCCACCATCCCCCCCTTCCTTCTTACCTCAGCTTTATATGCTGGGCATGATGTCATATGGTATGGGATATCGCTTGGGTAAGTTGGGGTCAGCTGTCCCAGCTGTGTCCCCTCCCAACATCTTGTGCACTCCCAGCCTACTCACTGGTGGGGTGGGGTGAGAAGCAGAAAAGGCCTTGACTCCGTGTAAGCATTGGTCAGCAGTAACTAAAACATCCCTGTGTTATCAACACCACTTTCAGCACAGATCCAAAACATAGCCCCATACAGCTATGAAGAACCTTAACTGTATCCCAGCCAAAACCAGTACAGAGTGCTAGTCTGTAACTGGCAGAGAGCTAAAACGCTTTGGGTTTCAAAGCTAGAGTTGTTTTTCCTTTTTAATCGTTAAAAGACTGAGGTAGTCACTCAACGACACTAGTTCTACAGGGATACACTACCTTCTGCTGGTCAGTCTTTACTCTGAACTCCTGTAGGGATTCTGTCTTGTCTTAACATTATCTTACACTCAAATTGCACTGACTGACTCCTCCTCTCTTCTGGTGTATCCCAATTTGATTGTGCAAGACTTGTCCTTGTACCAGTTGGCATTTGGACCATGAAGATATTAAAGTAAAATCAGACTATTGTTGTTTCTATTCCATTGATTCCAATTAAGGAGATGAAAAGGATTTTATTTTACTATTCCGACAAAAGTATAAAATATAGTCTACAATCAATAGATGCTTTCAAAAAGAGACACTATCATCTCACTCTTCTCCCTGGAAGCCAGTTCTATGTAGATACAGTTTTATGTTAGCATGAAAAAGGGCAAGGAAAATTTTACTTAAACATGTCATTGCTAAATATAGAGAACTACTCTGTCTTCTGGAATATGAGCTCCTGTCCTTCTCAGGGGAGTTTTTTGAGAGTCACAGTAAATTAGATCAGTTTGTAACCGAGTTACTTCAATTAAGATACTATCATTCGGTATTCTTTCTGATAAGATTTGAATTACTTTGTTTGAACATCTGTAATTTTTTGTGTAAATTGCCTTTGAGAAACATTCAGCACATTTGTCTATGGACAATTTAGTTGTAACCTCCAGTCCATCATTTTAAATCTTACCATTTTAAAACCTTAGATGAATCATAAGGATTAAAGCTATGTCAAGTTGAGTTTTATTGTTTAAAAATCTAATTTCTAGCTTTGATGAATTAATGTCTGAAGGCTAAATTGATACATTTGTGATAAAAGGCAGTTCAGAAAAAATTCCTTAACCAACAAGTATAAAACTGTTGCTATTATACTATCCCAAATCTGTAACCTGCCTCTCAGGTTTATCAAGTTCTTCTATATTCCCACTTTCTTACTGGCTCAGGTTTTTTCACAAACACCGTATTTGAGAAGTCACACCTGTTACATTCCCAGATTGGGAGCTTTTATTCACATTGAGCTCAACTCTGCAAAATAAAACCACTTTGGAAATAGGGAAGGAATGGATGTAAGAAATGCAGTAACTGAGGAGGGATCCTCAAGAGAATGCACCATACTGTTATGCACTAAAACCATTGCTCTGTCTACCTAAGCTACTCTGTTTCATAGCTATGAGAAGACCTAGCACATTTCATCCTCCACTGTCATGAAGATGGTCTCATCTTTCCTGAAGGAAAATACCAAAAGTTCAAATTTAGAGTTTTCAGTTGATATAAATGCAAGGACCAGGTGTGAGTTGGGTACTTATTTTGTTCATATTTTGAAAGATCTCCACCCTTCTTTCTACAGAGATTCAAATGCTGATTAACTGACTTTTCTGAAGAAAAATCTCTACATATACCTGGTAAGGAAAGCACTTTTCACATAATGTTTGATTTTCAATGTCACTAAAAATGTTAAAAGAGTAGAGCCATGAAAGCAGCACTCAAAGCAAGAATACAGAAAATGAAAATTGCTACTGCATTTTGACAGTAACAGCACAGATTCTTTTTTATGTGATACTTCTACCTGCAGCAGACATGTTATGCTGTTGTTGCTGCTTTAATTTAAAAAGTAAGATTTGCTGTATAATAAAATCATATCTAGAAAAGAGGTTAAAACAGTATAACAAAACAGATCGCATAAAAAGACATAGCTTTACAAAGTATGTTTCAAATATGGAAATTCAACATGATACTCCAACTCTTGCTCCCTGAAGAAACTCTAAGGAAAAAAAAAGCAGCAGTTTTATTTTCGCTCTCATCTATTACTCCATTTTAATGTAACTCCTGCAGAGTTGCTCCTGGCTGCAGGGTGAAAAAGCATTGAGGTGGACTCTACTGGGACAGCTTCCACGGGTTTTAATCTATTTACAAGATGCTGGCAATATTTGTTACTGTTTATTCCACTTGTCCCAAGTACCCATTTACAGAATTACTACGGAGAGAGGATTCCCATGGATTTTTAAACCTGTTTATTGTATAGCAAACCTCATGGAATTTCACATGGCATTTCCTGCAGTGAGTGAAGTATCCTTCCCAATAATGTAAACAATCTTTCAAATTTATACTCTGTGGTATTTTGAAGAATGGAGTTTTAGCCTTAAAAAAACTATGCATATTAAAAGTCAGGCCGTAGATAAAGAACTTATTCAGTTAACAAAACAAATTTTCTTATGTCTTCTTTCTGTTTTCTTACCCTTCGGCATCTTCATATGCAAAAATCTCTGAAACTCACCTGAGGAAGAAGGCTTGGTCATCACTGCAGCATTGGTCAGTTTTTAGTAAATTTGACTGAGAGAGAAAATTATTAGATTGTTTCTAGAAACAATATCAGGGACCTAATTAGAAAAGAGACTTAAGCCATCTGTTACATGAAATGAAATATTTGGCAGTACATTTGTCTTTTACTAGCTTATGCACTGATTTGAAACTATTCCTGACACATACTGATGTAAATTCTTAGAAGAATTTCTTCAGTAGTTTCAACTGTGACCACTTCAGTTGTTAGTTTATGCAACCACACATATTTCTGATATGATCATTATCCTGTATGGCCATCCTTAAGGTTGATATAGTATGCAAGTATAAGATATGACAAGTTCTTTGTGTTAGGCCCTGAGCCATCTTCAAATAAAATTAGCTCATTCCACCTGCTAAAGATGTTTTCTATTCACTCTGGCAGTAAAGGTTTTAAATCATCACTCTCAGAATTATTTCTGTTGCGTGACTGGCATGCCATCAATACCAAGTGATGAACAGAAAATTATGTTATATGTTGACTCATTTTTTGCTCACAAAAACTTGTCATGAGTACTATCGATTACCTAAATATTACTTTATAGAGGATAGCAAATCAAACTCAAGTTTTTCAAGTTAATAATTCATTAGTTTGGGGCTTTCTTTTTGTTTGGGGGTGGGTGGGCTGGGGAGTGGTGCTGGTGTTTGGGGGAGAGGTTTACACTAATAAGTCATACATTATCCATACTAATTTTAAGGCTCAAATCTTGTGGACGATTTTGTGTGTATGCCTGTTTGCTTCTGCAGTAGCCAGATTGCCTAGCTTAAGATATTTTACCTGTGTTTTAGGCTTCAGTGGACAGAAACTACTACATATTTGAAAAAGATAAATCCTCATTCATTCCCAGATCATTTTTGCATCCGAAAAGACAGAATAAACTTCTAGATCTCCCAAATGAATATCAATTAGAGCTGAGTTCTACCTCCAGATCCAAAGGTGGGGGGGGGGGGGGAAACCACATTTCAAAAGGC
>NW_010521037.1:39791-41101 GCF_000687285.1 Phaethon lepturus
TTACTATATTTGGTTTGAATTTTTAATTTGCATTTTCTAACAGAACATGTTAAGACATAGGCAAGACTGGTTCTGACCCTTCATTAATTGCTATTTACAGATGCAAACCCAATAGTAAAAAGGCTGAAAATAAAAAGTGAACTCACAATAATGTCTTATGTAGAACTCCTTGCTCACATTCATGAGAAGAGTCTGCTGAGAAGTTATTGTATTGCCAGTGTAGATTTCAATGGGTAAATCCTATTCTCTTCTATGCTGAAGTAACCTGAAAACAAAATTTGAAAGGGGATGTATGGATTAAAGCCAGTGCCATATACATATGAGTGCAAGAAAAAAAGAAGCGGGGCAGGGGGAAGGATACAGGCAAGTACTCAGTAAAGGACATATAACTGCCTAAACAGAGGCCTCCTAGAATCCGTTCAAAATCCTGTTAATGGCAACAGGATCACAGTTAGATCAACGTGCTACTTCGTAGTGCTGCAGATTTTTTGTTCCCTCCCTCTATTTGCCAGGCATGTGAGACTGCAGAGTGCACTAGTCTACATTGAACTCTGTGTTACTGATCAGAGTTAGGAATCTAACCACTCTCTCCTTAATCATCTCGGACTCTAGATAACTGTCATCTTGTGTTCCACTCCTCCACTCCCATTCTCTTACCCAAATATACACCTGAAAAAGTACTTAATTCCAGAGTCCCTGTAGAAGCAGCAAGAAACAGCTCAGAAGCAGCTCTATTTGGTGTGGAAACGATCATTAATAGAATTCATTTTTTGATGATTGTAAGAGTGGTGTGGAAGGGACATTTATCAGACATGGATTTGTTTTAAGCCTGAAGGGTCATATTTGGAAGGAACTGAGATGAGTTACTTTGAACTTACCTGTCTTCCTTTCTACCTTCTCTTTGTATGGACTGTTTTCCTTCAGTCGTATCAACAGTCTTTTAAAAGTCAATATCTTTTTTTTTTTAGTTTAGCAACTTTCGATTTATTTTTAGATTATTAATTCTGCCAGAAGCTTTTAGGCTTTGTTTTGTCTTTCAGCATAGTGGCTGAACTTCAATTTTGAAGGAGTTTTTCTATTAAGCTACTTTTGAATAAAATCCTTCTCAACACCTTTGAGATGTGAGCAGGCTCTATATTAATTTAAAAAGCATGTAGACCACATGCCTTCTGTTCAGATCAACATACAGGCACTAATTCAAACTGCTAGTTATAAAGACAGTTTATCTGCTAGCCTTTGCTTGTATTTACAGAGGCAGTCAGATGAATTATTTTCACAGATTAAATTCATTGTCAGTGGGAAGCATTCCT
>NW_010521037.1:41190-61745 GCF_000687285.1 Phaethon lepturus
TTTGATATGCAAGGTAAAAGTTGGTGCTGCTGTGGATTTCAGCTAAGCCACTGTAGTTTCCATTAGCCCAAGATCCATCCTTACCTGATGAAAATGCTAGAAGAACAATAGCTCATAGTGAAGTCTGGGGCGTGGGATTTGACATATACCAATAAGTAGTCCCTAAGACACAAAGCTTTGTTTTAAACAAGCATTCAAATTTCAGTACTAATCACATGCCTCCTAGCTTCTAAGGATTTGACTTAACAGCACTGCAAACAATCATCAGCTTTTGCATTCCAACACCTGCTCTTTATAGACCAGGTAACAAACAAAACATCTATCCTTTGTAAGTATTTCAGACAAGGGTCAAAAAAAGGAAGATGACCCCAGATATCATCACCTGAGCTGACAAACTAAGAATTATTTACAATTGTGCATCTGTTATGAGGTCTCAAGAACAGTGGAGTATTCATATGTCTCTCGCTTAAACACTTTAGCTCAAGCTCTCTCTTCATCATGGAATGTGGAAATAAGAAATGGTATTCCCCTTAGCTTCATCTGGAGTGCTGCAAGAAAACACTCATTAGGTATTTTGTAAATCCGCAACATGATCAACCCTCTACTTTCCTGTAAGTTAGCAGCAATTAAACAGTCATACTAAAGTCTGACTTGTCACTGAGGCTGTAAGTCAGCATCTGCTATCATGCAGCTACTATTCAACAGTTTACAGATTCTGACAGAGCATGTTACATCAGTGACTCACATTTTGAAGATTTATGCATAAGCACAAGGATCATACAGTTTAAATAAAGACTACACTCATCACAAAATATCCACTTATTGTGCTATAAGATGTAATACTTTTTAGCAATAATAATTTTGTCTTTTTTTTCCCTCTCCCCAGAAAAATTTGTACTCAAAATACACCTCCTCAAAATACACCTCCTCAAAATACACCTCCTCAAAATACACCTCCTCAAAATACACCTCCTCAAAATACACCTCCTCAAAATACACCTCCTCAAAATACAAAATTCTGTTACACTTTGAGCTGGAATAGACAGTTGTTCTTAATGCACCATACAACTCTGCTATTTTAAATATGTGACCCACCTTTCAGCCTTCCCTTCAGCCTTCAAAAAAGAAAAGCGCTTTGATAGATGTGTGAAATTTCTCCTAGACACAATGTCACTCAAGCTACCTCAAAGGAAATAATTTATGCCCACAGTGTCAACAACCATGAGAAGGAAAGCAAATTTAACCTTTCTTGAGACAGCAGAAGCAAAGAAAAAACGTTATTTAAACATTTCCATAAAATCTTAAAGAAATTAAAAAGCAGATCACAGTTCAGGGTCTTCTAACCCCAACAATGACAAAAAATTAGTTAGGTAAAATCATGCACGTTTCCCTTACTTTAATCAAAATACTTCAAGGGTAATAATCAGAAGTGCATTTTTTCAAGTTTTAATGCTGGGAGTATATGTGCTAAAGCTTTTTCTTCATTAATAAAGAAGAAAGAATGGACAAATAGGTACAGAAAGACCAACCAGCAGAGAGAAATAGCTTGTTAGAATCACATGCTGGTGCTTTTGTTTAAGAATTTGTGTTTCTTCCACTTTAAAGCAAACACTAATAGTTTGGAATTAGATCAAGGCTAAGTCTTTATTTGAACTCAGGCAAAATTCCTACCACAGAATGCTCAGGTGTGAGAAATTTCAGCATTTCTCTCATTTTCATCTTATATTCTTCTAAATCACCTTTTATAAGTGTCCTACCTCAAACCATCAGCATTCCATTACAGCAATAATAAAGTGACTTATTGCTGACCTGTTATCTTTGAAGTTCCATAATGGAACAGAAGGGCTGAAAAATTGATGTTATTACATGCAGCTCTTTCCTGTGAGAGAATTGTATAAATTATCAGTTCTTTTTCAACAAACCAATCATCATCTTATTTGTTCATAAATCAGTTCATAACTGTTTCACATTACTATGCATATGAGGGAAAAGTCTATTAGGAGATAAGAAGAAAATAATTCAAAATGTGTATCATACAAGGCACAAAACTCTTCAGCTGAAGAACATGAGCAGAAACTAGGTAAGAATATAATAAAATTAGTGCAAAAGGCAGAAAAACAGATTTCAACTCCAAATCAAAGTGACAAATCTGCATTATCTCTGTGTTGATATAAACTTTGACTACTGAATCTTAGGTATTTAAATGGCAGCATAATACAATTTAACTTCAAGCATACCTTGCTGCTGTTGAGATTGAGCAGTTCCCTCTATACAGCAGCGTAATGAACACCACACAACTTCAGTTTGCAAGGGTTTCACTAGGTGACTAGTTACAGTTTGTCTACCTTTTGGACATGTAATTCTTTATAGGTTACATGTAGTGCATTTGAGAAAGTTAGGTGACAGATACACACGGTTTAAAAACCTAAAGTTATAGTAGTAACAGGTCTAGACTAAAATAATATTTGTTTCACTTTTCATACATGCAGTCATCTGATAAATTTTCCAAATGCTCTTTACATAGCTCAGAGAAGTTCTTCTTGCTCACTTTCATAAAGGGCTTCACTTGTGAAAACCATTACTTCACCAACTTTGCCTATGACAGCAAGGTTTCCTGTATGATCATATTTGCCAGGATTTTAGTTGCCTCATTAACCAGATGGACCTTTTGGATGGTAGAACTATATAGTTTGCCCAAAGTTTTAATTACTGTGGTACTGCTAATTGAATTACTGAATTCCCAGACATTCCACAAAACCAGGCTCAGTTTTCACCACTGTATTCCATTGATCTTCTAATAATCTCTTCTATCTGGATTATTATTTCCATTTTGACATTCCCTCTGTTATCTTACTTTAGCCTCCCATTCCAGTAATTTTTCATTCTATCATCAGTACTGGTAATACTACACTCATTTCTAAACACTACAAGGAATAGAAATTACTACTCAGTCTCCCACTGAGACTGCTGCTTATTTTCCAGTGTAGGGGATGACACATATGATTAGGCCTTACTATAAAAGCAAGGTGTCTAGAAATTTATCACAACTGAATTTTGCACTGTATGCAAGTATAACTACCCCTCTATGTCACTCTGGTGAAAGCCCATCTGGAGTCCTGCATCCACCTCTGGAGTCCTCAGCACAGGAAAGACATGGACCTGTTGGAGCAGGTCTAGAGGAGGGCCACGAAAATGATCAGAGGGATGGAACACCTCTCCTCTGAGGACAGACTGAGGGGTTTTTCAGCCTAGAGAAGAGAAGCCTCTGGGGAGACCTTATAGCAGCCTTCCAGGACCCGAAGGGGTCCTACAAGCAAACTGGAGAGGGACTTTTTACAAGGGCCTGTAGTGATAGGACAAGGGGTAATGTCTTTAAACTAAAAGAGGGTAGCTTTAAACTAGGCATAAGGAAGACATTTTCACAATGAGGTTGGTGAAACACTGGCATGGGTTGCCCAAAGAGGCAGTAAATGCCGTAGCCCTGGAACCATTCCAGGTCAGGTGGGATAGGGCTCTGAGCAATCTGGTCAAGTGGAAAATGTTCTTGCTCCTTGCAGGAGAGTTGGGCTGGATGACCTTCAAAGGTCCCTTCCAACCCAAACTATTCTATGATTCTATAACCAGTTTAAATGGATCATTAGCTCATCATGCACAGAGACACGGTCAGAGCTCAAGAGAAGGAAAAACCAAAAAAGCAAACCTCAGCTGCCACCACAAGCCATGAAACTCAAAATCATACATCATGCTTTTAACTTTTCCAGGCAGTTAAGGCAAGACTTCCTTTTGTATATCATTATCCCATTCCTGTATTAATTAATTTCTGCTTTTTCTTTTGAATGGGCATTGGTATTCTTTTACACTAGTGCTTCAAGGCTACCTATTACGCTACTACTATCAAGTAGCTTTGCCATTCCCCAGCAATGATGGCTTCCAGCCCTTAAGCACCAGGTCAAATTGCAGTATCATGCTGTTTGAGTCTTCTAAAGTTCACACAGAATGTAAGTTGCACTGGAGTCTTTTGTCCACTTTCTTCTCCAGAGCAACGTTCATGCAGATCTTACATGTAAAACTTGTGTTATGACTTTTCTGTTAGAACAAAACTCACAAAACATAACACCCTCTTCACTAAGTAATTTGCAATTAGACCAAACACAATGTCTCTGCTAAAATACTATAACAAAACATACCAGATATTGCTTCATTGTATTTCATTAGAATATTACTTCCATTGAGCTATTTACTTACACTCAACATGCAGAAATAAACAAAGACCAAGATGCTAGAACATATCAATGACAGAATGACTGCTTCAATCGTCAGTTTAGTTCACAGACCTCATAGCTTCTGGCTAAAAGTTTCTTCTCACTACATCTCTGTGTCCATAATTTAATTCAGTCAGTATTTATTGCTACACTTCCACAGGGAAAATGAGTTTACACTACATCAACAAAATTTGTAGCGAGTAAGTTTATTAACATAGATTGGGACTGGAATTACTAAATTGTCTTGCAATATTTCCCACAAAATAATATTCCGCAATGCAGAAGTGTTCTTTACCTTTAATTACTAGTTCATAAGGTTAAATTGCTACCTGCTTTTTCTCTTGGCCTGTCCATGAAGCATGAACTATGTACAGAAAAAAAGAACCTTCTTCTCTCAAATGAAGTCACACAACATACCTGTCAGCATTTACAACACTACTATATAGTTAGTGTGAAGAAGCCGCCCTCCATGCTTCAGAATCATCTCATAACCATTTGGGAAGCCTCTGAGGACCATGAACATGCTGGCACTCCAGAAACTGATGCATTTGACCAAGTATCCATTCCCTGAAATGCAGGCCAAGACCACCGCAATGGAGCTATTATCTGTCAGGTATTTTTATGAACATGTTGGCACTCCAGAAATTGATGCATTTGACACCAAGTATCCATTCCCTGAAATGCAGGCCAAGACCACCGCAATGGAGCTATTATCTGTCAGGTATTTTTTCTACTCTGGCAACACACTGTATAAATTCAGGCTTTCCATTTCCAGTGTATTGGCCAGTGAAGAAAAAAATAATTACCTGAACTAGGATTTTAAAGTTTTTCCTATACTTTTCAGTTGGACACTGACTATTCATCTTCAATTGCTGCTTCATACATGGCTGGTTTTCAACTTAATGTTTTCATCCTAGTAATTTGTGAGGCACATATAAAGAGCTGACAACACTTTAAGTGCTGAAGAAGCAGCAAGCTTTCCACTCTAAAGCCAGACACCATGCTTTATCTATAAGATGATACGCATGATCTTTAGCAACAGAATTTGAAAAGGGACACTCAGCCTACTGCACAAAGACAGGGGATAGAAATGGTTTCATTCAAAGGAAGCAGAGTTTGTGGGAACCAGTCTATCCCTTAATCTTCTCAATAGTCAAGGGGTGAAAGGGAGGTGGGGGGGAAAGATTAGTTCTTCTTTTGCTTACTTAATCTCCTGCAGCCTTCTGGCCAGTTTCTGTATACTCTTCATGGAGAACTTGAATCTACTAAAGGTTAAAAGAAACTGAAGACATATGAAGTGAATACAGATCAGATTATTTCATTCAGATCCAACCAAAGCAAATAGACAAACCAAAAGTCTTAGAAGATTTTCATCATTATCCAGTAAGCACTTAGCTTCAGTTTTCAATAATTTCGTGGACTGTAAGACAGCCTGCAATGCCCTCAGAAGCTAACAGGACCTTGAGAAAAGTGAATCCATTGGCTAGGTGAGACCCAAGTCCCAGATTTAAACTACTTTCCCTGCTTCAGACTTCCTTGTTGTCTTTGAGAAATTCAGATTTCACCCAGGACTCACTACAATATTTAAAAGCTACAATTCAAATATAAAAGTGAAATGCTTCAGAAGACTAAAAGCTGAGGCAAAGAGAAATCTTTCCATACAGAACATGATCTTTGTCACATTGAAATTCATTCACCCCATGCACACAGGGATCCATACAAGGTAAGCAGAAGAGCTTACCCTACAAAAGACAACTTCATGTGATCAGCCTCAATTACATTAAAGAATCCCATCTTCTTCCCCTCAGCCTTGTCACACAGTCCTGAGTGCCTGAATGACCCTTATCCAACAGAGGAAGAGTATCCCTCCTGTCTTTTAGAATCTAGTTTAAACATGCTTCAAGGCATAGTTCATTAGCGCTAATATAGTCATCCACGGAGAACACACAATTTAAAAGCTACCCTCATATATATGCATTCTTAAGAGTCAGTCAGTATCATACAGCAATTCCTCCTTTTCTTGCAGCTTATTCCAGCATCAAATTCTCTTGGGCAACCACGGGATTTGCAAACCTCTTATTACCTGTACATAGTTGTGAGCATCTCTCCTTTCTACCTCTTACAAAGCTTTTAACTAAGGTTAAACTTTCAGGGGCTGCAAAAGTTATTCTCCTTTGAAGGATATAAACTACCTAGGTGGAGTGGGGTTCCTGGCTAGGTTCAGGGAAACGATCAGGCTTTAGAGTTCAGAGGAAGTGCAGTGCCATAACTGCACTGGGGCTCTAAAAGGACTGCAAAGGGGCTGCCAAATGCAAGCAAGCAAGGACTGCTTGATGAATGCTCCTGTAAGAAACACTAAGCCTGTGGCTGGGGTCTCCTGGCCTACTGATCAGCCCCTCGGTTAGAGTTGTGAATAAAGAAAGAGAGAAAGCACTGACCTAGATTTAGAGTGTTGCTGGAAAAGTGCTGTCAAAGGAAACTGAGGCTGCAATGTTTTCCTCTGTGGATTACTGGCTCTGTAAATGGAGTGGGGCCCCTAGTCTATGGTTCCAGCTTGGGCTTAGCTTAGGGTTAAAAGAAAAAGTGCAGAATTACCACCTGAAGGTAACTCTGGAAGAAGATTAAGAGATACTTCTTTGTGCTTAGTGAAGTATTTCATTAGATATCATGACAGGTCTTATTGTCTTCTCCATTCCTTGTTGGAGAACCAGGATGGCAGGAACACAATTTCAGTTTGCTAAAATTCATGGGCTAATACAGTTGATACAATATGTTATGGCAAGGTCAGAGCAAGGATGAAGCATTGGAAGAAGACTATTACGTTTCACTTCTAAATAAAATGGATGTCACAGAAGAGAACATATAATTTAAAAAAATATTAAAAGGGGTTTAACGTATTACTCTTTCAGATCTGTAAGATAACACCTGCCCAGACTCAATAGCCAGTGTCCAAATTACAATGTTGTATCTACCATTTGCGAACAAAGAAGCACAGAATTTGCCTACTGCGTGACTCAAATGTCAGGTCTTTTTCTAGTACTACATGGCTTGGTGCAATCTGTTCACAGCACTCTTAGTTTTGGGTTAGGTATGAGAAATTAATGACTGAGAAGTAAGAGACTCTGAATCTTACTCTGTGTTCCTCATTGTACTAAGAAAGATCATACATCATTATTATAGGGAATATATATCTAAATTCCCTGTACATTATCGTAAAAGAACTAATTTCAAGAAATAGAAAAGACTGTTTCAGTTGGAAGGGACTTAAAATTATCTAGTCCCACTGTCTGACCAATTCAGGGCTGATGACAAGTTAAAGCATGTTGTTATGGGCATTGTCCAAATGCCTCTTAAACACTAACAGGCTTGGGGCATCGACCACCTCGCTAGGAAGCCTCTTCCAGTGTTTGATCACCTTCTCAGTAAAGAAATGCTTCCTAATGTTCAGCCTAAACCTCCCCTGATGCAACTTTGAACCATTCCCATGCATCGTATCACTGGATACCAGGGAGAAGAGACCAGCACCTCCATCTCCACTTCCCCTTCTCACGAAGTTGTAGAGAGCAGCGAGATCACCCCTCAGCCTCCTTTTCTCCAAACTAGACAAGCCCAAAGTCCTCATAGGACATGCCTTCCAGCCCTTTCACCAGCTTTGTTGCCCTTCTCTGGATGCATTCCAGGACCTTCACATCATTCTTATATTGTGGGGCCCAGAACTGCACACAGTGCTCAAGGTGAGGCTGCACCAACACTGAATACAGCGGGATAATCCCCTCTTTCACCAGCTGGTTGTGCTGTGTTTGACGCACCCAGGATGCGTTTGCCCCCTTGGCTGCCAGGGCACACTGCTGACTCATGTTGAGCCTGCTGTCAGCCAGCACCCCCAGATCCCTTTCTGCAGGGCTGTTCTCCAGGCACTCCTCTCCCAATTTATACTTGTGCCTGGCGTTACTCCATCCTACAAGCAGAATGCAGCATTTCAATTTGTTAAATTTCATCCCCTTAATCATAGCCAAATGCTCCAACTTATCTAGATCCCTCTGCAAGGCCCCTCAAGAGAGTCAACAACACCTCCCAGTTTGGTATCAAACTTGCTAGTTGTGCATTCAACTCCTGCATCCAGACTATTGATAAATATATTGAACAGAACCAGCCCTAGAATTGAACCCTGAGGAACACTGATGGTGACTGGTCACCAGCCAGATGTAGCCCCATTCACTACAACCCTTTGAGCTCTGCCCTTCAGCCAATTCTTCACCCAGGACACCATAAACCTGCTCATCCCACAGCTAGACAACTTGTTCAGAAAGATGCTGTGAGGGACAGTATCAAAAGCCTTACTAAAAACCTAGAAAAACTACATCCACCACCTTCCCTTCATCCACTTGGCAGGTGACCCTATCATAGAAAAAGGCCATAAAGCAAACAATTTAGGGAAGAAGAGAAGCAACAGGTGCTATATCTAAAATCATGAAGTAGTTTTCCTTTAAGATTTCTAAAATCCTGCATTCATATATGTGCAAGTTTGGAAATGATAGCATTCAACAGAACAGGTTATTTTGTTTAGGAAATTAACTCTTTAAATAGGAGAAATAAGATTATTGCAGCTATTTGGAGAAATAGCCATCCAAATACTGAAGTGTGCCTTCTGGACTCAGGAGTTCTTGGTACAGCTCCCTCTTCAGTCAGAGGATTTTTGTATCCATAAAATGATTTAGGTAATCAAAATTAAAGGTAGATAGAAAGACAATAAGAATCTGAGCTTCAGTGTCTCATTTCCTCAGATCCTTGTCTCATAAGTATTCTCCTACATCATCAGTGTTGGGAGAGAATAAATATATCAGGGAGTGGAAAGTGTTTCTATCATTGTTAATGTATAAATGGAGAAGACATAATTTTATTATTTTTAGATATAATAATATGCATAATATATAAATATATAGAATTCTGACTCTTATATGAATTCCAATGCAAACACAGGAAATAGCAATTAGAGCATGTGAAAAACTGTAGACAAATAACAATATGGTTCTGTATTAAAGAATTCACACTAGGTGTTGATCCTGCAATTATTCATGCACAGCCATAACTCTAAGAACATAAGTAGTCCACTGACTGAATTATGATTCCAACAAGTGTTTCTGCAATCAAACCCAAATTATTTGATGACAGACAAGTGGATGTACCACCCAGACAGGGAAGAATAACTTCTGAATCATTTCTGAACTGAAGCATGTTAATAAAATCCCCTTTAAAACATTTTCATTATTATTTCCCAAGGGACTAGAAAGTATTCATGCACCCAGAGTTTGATTTAAAAGGATTCTACTAGCTAGCACTCTTCCAAATTCAATCACAGAATTCTCTAGCATGGTAGAAGGTAATTATCGAAAATATTGCTAATTGTAACTCAGTTATGCTACTGCTAGTCAAAAAGAGTTCTGCTTAACTCATATTTCACTGGAACCTGTCTGCACTTAAGCAATGAAGGGACTTGTTATGTATGAAAGGAGAACCAGAGCATCCCCAGTTATTCATCCAAAGACAAGCTCTGCTTTTCAGGACATGCTGCTTCATGGGGATTTGTCTGCTGACACTTTGTTGACAGCAGTCAAAAGTCTTTCCACTACTATAACTTTTCTGCTCCACAATTGATGTTCTGATGTCAAAGCCTATCAAATCTCAAATTAAATAAATGCTTTCCAGAGGTAATCTTTTTGTATTGCATTTTTTTAATGTATTCTTTGAGCTGATGATTTCTTTGGCCAGGTGTCTATGATAACACAACAATTAACTTACTAGCATAAGTTTTTGTCAGGAAGCATAGAAGTATTTGCTGTGTGATAGTCCTTGGCTAAACGAACCACCTAAACAAAGATTCTCCTTTTCTGTAGTGATTTCCATTAAGAAATTCCAGCCTCAGCAGTGTGTCATAATGTAAAGACTTTCTGCAGCTGTTGGACTTCAGTGATTTCAACAAGGAACTTCATTAACAAGACTATTGCTCTATTTATAATCAATCAAAAAATTATGCAATCACTAATTTACTTACTTACAGAGCAGGCTTTTTCAGTAAGACCGTTTTAACACTAACTATGTTCACATTATATAAACTATGGTCAGTCAATTTTCCTAACTTTTTAAATGCATACATACTTTATCATTTGTCATGGGGGAACTGTATTAGTGGATTAGTTCTGTGCCTGATGCTTCAGTGACAACTCAAGAAATTCTATAGTACACAATTATCTGGTAACCTCAGCATACAGAAAGTGCGTGCTCACTTCTGTCCTACGGGTTGGTTTATATCATCAGGCACAAAGTTTTTAATGTTTTAAGCTAATTCATCTGTTCTTCCTCCAGCCTTTCATCACCAACTCCATACCCTTCACCTTCTCCACGGTATTTCAAAATACAGTTTACGCAAGGCCCTAACTCAACATACAATTTTCAGGCACTTCCTTGCTCTCCTGCCTGCCTCACTTCCAAGTCAGGATCCTCAACTGTGCAAGTCATTTAGCTACAATTTTATCCTAACTTACCCAAAAATTTTTTTTTGTCCCTGTGAACACACAACAGAACTACCTGAAAAATAAAATTTTCAGACTTCCATCTTCAAATGTGATACTTTGGAAATAAGTTAATTCAGCTTCTGTTGCAAGATGAAGCTGGTTTGTGTACATGAGTTACCATTTTCTGGTTTTTGCTTGATCTACTAATAAGGATCTATGGAAAGTGTTTTCCTTTATCTTTTTTTATACTGTTGCTGCTTTTCATATACATAATAGAACATTAGCCTGCTACTCATAGTATTTATTTTCCAAATTACCTCTTTTCAATTAAAAAAACTGAAAGAAAGATAAGGACTCAGGGATGGAACATTATCATATATCTGAAGATACTATTTTAAGGGCACATTTTGTTACAAAAGAGAACAATTAAATGCAGATAGCTTACTTCAGAGTTGCTAAGTGCCTTGACAACACAAACACACCACGTCTTCCCCTTGCTATTTTTTCCATTGTAACTCTCATCTACAGACTGCTACAGAAGAACATCAATGTGCAGTGTGGTCACTGTAGTGGCTTCTTAGGTCAGTAAAGAGGACCCCAGAGCCATGACTTCACTCCATGACTCTCAGATGCTTCTGGACTCCAGGGAGCTTCATCCCTTCTCGTGGCTTCTTCTGTACCATGATCTACAGCTGAGTGAATCCAGCCTATGCATTACTAGGAAGCCAATTAAGCACAATTGTGGGCTTATCCAAACCTTGCTGTGACTGACAGGCTTGTTTTCTTATACGCCTCAAACACAGAACCAAGATCTTTGAGCGCCTGTGGCTAATGGCCCCCAGATCCACTAGCAGCATGTCAGCCGCAATTATGCTGAGGAAAACATTGCCATGTACAGAGCAAGGTATTTCAGGGCACCCAGCCTAGCAGAGGGAGTATAGTTAGGAATTGGGCTCTACAGATCTGGAAGAAATTTAGAGTGTGGAAAACTCTGCAGCTGACTAAAGCATCTCCTGATAGAAGACTAGAAAGTCATGGAGAGACCATTCTTGTATACTTTTCAACCTCAAGTTAAAAAAGTCTTTGTGCATTTAAGTAGCAACAACACCTTCATCTCAAGGTATAAAAACATGCCAAAATACACTGAGAGGAAAAGAAAGAAAAACCAAAACATGCACTAAGTTAAAATAATTACACCCAAAAGCATAGTCTCTTGACAATACAGTGAAAGTTTACCACATCAAAAATACTCGCAGTAGTTTTTCCAAAGAATATTCTTGAAAGCTTTATGAATTAAATATGTTCACAGATAAGAAGCATCAGAAAGCAAAACAGAGCAGAAAGGTTATAAAAGACTAGCAAAGTAAAGCTATATATGTATGCCATGGAGTACAGTTTTACCAAGTACAGCTAATGGAACCTCATTCATTTATTTCACAATTTTTATCAGTTTTCTGAGCTTTCTAGTAGGGAAACAGAAACCACTACCAGGTCTGGCTGTTTCTAGTACTGATAATTAGTCCATCCAAAAATCTCAGTAAGGTGTACATTTTCTAGAAATGTTAAATGCTGAAGATACCTCCCCCTCTGCCAGGCAGACAGAAAAACAAGAGTCATGGTAATTAGTCATATTTTAGGATATTACTGCACTCAAAATTAACTCCTTGCAACACACCTTAAAATACCTTACCTGCCAGTAAAATCAAACCAGTCAGCTCCAATTTTTGCCTATCTGACCTATCCGAGTATGAGCATACAGAAACATTTAGAATTCTATCACTTCTCACTAACCTAGTGAGAAAGGATTATACAAGGCCACAAAAACTGTGACTGAAAAATACTTCAGTAGTAACATTGCTAGTTAATCACTGACACAGACCTACATGAAACATTCACATTGTTTTGTCCATGGACAGATACAAATAAACACACCAAATATATAGCTGCCTGCTTGTACTCCATAGTCACTGATATATCGCTATGCACAATATTCAACATATACTCTGGAACAATCAACGCAATTTTCCAACCAAATATCTGGGATAATCTGATTGCTATCAAGCTGAATTGAGGCTTCAAAATGTGAGGGAAAAGCCTAACTGCTAGTTTTCAAACACTTGAGTTTCTTTGCATATTTATTAAAGTCAAGATGTATGAGGTAGTCACTCAAACACAGAAATGAAATATGCAAAAAAAAAAACCTTAGCAGAATAGGTGCACTCTGCTCTAACATGCCAAGAGTCAAGCAGCTGCCTCTTAGGAGGCATCTTGCTGAGGAATATATTTTCCTTATATTTAGTTCAAAGCCTGATAAGTCTGATACATAGATGATGCAATTTCCATGTCTAACAAAATAAAACTAGATTGGAAAAATCAGAAGCCAAATTTGTTTATTAACTTTATGTTCATGCTTCAAAGCATAATACAATCTGCAGTTGACAGTGCTTATCTAACATAGTTTTCATGTGTTGAGGGGAGCACAGAAAGATAAATCAGTATATTGATTTTTCAAAATGTGTTAGATACCTGCCTGCTCCTAATAACTTAGTTTCCTGTGGCATTTCAGCTGCTGGAAAACCATGTTCTGCTCTCCTATCCCTATGTACCCCAGGGAACTTCAAAAAGACAACATGCAGTAAAAGATTACTAACTTTTCATGAGTCTGGATCAAAGCTTACAAAACTTTCACAATATCTTGGTACAAACTCCACAGATATATCTCTGGAAAGCCATGAAACAGTAATAAAACCATTTTCCTAAGTCCCTAATAGTCAAGCACAGGAATGCTGGAGGAACAGAGAAAGCAGTAACTCAGGCTCAGTGAGTGAGGAGAAACACCTGATCCAGTTTAACACAGCTACTGACATCCCCTACCCCTTGCTTTCAGTGGTATGCAACAACATTATTAAGAACCAGAGCAAGAGATGACGGCAAAATGCTGCCAGATTTTGGCATGAGGTGTCCATAGCTTTTTACTTACAGACTTAGCCCAAGGTTCTTGAGACCCTTTCTCACAGGCTCTTTTATATTATGCTTTCCAGCTTGCTTACTGTTGTTTTAAAGACTCATCATAGCTAAACGCTCCACTTAAAGCTGTCATTGACAGACATATGCCTAACACCACCACTGGACATGAATTCATTAATAGGAGGAATGAGAAAATAGCTAGTATATAATTATAGAATCATATAATAGTTTGGGTTGGAAAGGCCCTTTAAAGGTCACCTAATTCCGACCCCCCTGCAGTGAGCAGGGACATCAACTAGATCTGGTTGCCTGTAACCACCAGCACTAACTGTATCTTGCAACACTATCATGTTTCTAGGTGACCTGACACCACTAATACAACTTTGTAACACTTTTTACCTTGTGTGGAGTCCAGAACCACACTGCTATGTAAAAGTTGCAAGCAATGGAATAGTTTTTTACTCTGCTAGATGTATAAATAGAAGTAATACGAAGTACTAAAATTAAAAAGACTCTAGTATACAGACAAAAAAAAGATAGACCTTTGGGGTTTGTATGTGCTCTTTTGATAAAACTGCATAAAGATAGACCTTTTGCGTTTGTATGTGCTCTTTTGATAAAACTGCATATCCAAATTTGCAGATTTGGTCAAAGATGCTGCCAGCTTTACATAAGGTGATTTGGCAAGTACAGACAACCTGAAAGCTGACAGCAGATAAAAGAACATTAGCATTATTTGGCATTTTACTGCTCTACTGAGAAAACTCATTTTATATCTTCCTTGCCTCTCAGTAACATCCCGTTTTATTCTGTGCCAGCAAGCTACCAAAACCCATCAGGTCTCTTCAGGAGACTCATCCTGGAAAACAAAACATTCCTTTTCAGAGTATTTTTAAGGAGGGGAAAAAAGAGAGAGAGAGAGAGAAATTGGACAATAGGCATGTTACTAATAAGGATTTTTACACTCCTGCCTAAGGTCCAGCAAAAACCAGACCCCAATTTGCTAGTGATTAGGAAATAGAGGGTACCTTTTTCTTACTTTCCTCCTCCCCAGGATGCTATGTGGCTAATTTTCTTCATGCTTCCAATTCTCCAAGTAAGTGACTATTCTATGCCAAGTAAACTGCACACACACACATTGTATGCAACAAGAGCAGTAAGGTGACCTATCTCCCTTGCTCTGTAGGAAAAGATGAAGTATAAAGTATAGTGTATAATGGAAAACAAGTACAATTTCCCTATAGCATTTCTATCTCAATATAAGAAACAACAAAGACAATGATCAAGGACTGAGGAAGATTCCTGGTGCCATAGGAAATACAGGGCTTTATTTGGATAGATAGATTAGCAACCAAGTATTGATAAAATTTTTACCTCGCCTGTCCTTTTGATGAATAACTACTTTCTGCAAAAAAGGCTGACTGAATTATTTACAAAAGGGAAGGAAGGAAAGAGAATAAAACCCACGCAAACAAAATGAGGTAGTCACTGGAGAATGACCCTGTTGGGTGCAGTGTTCTTTATGAGCACTCTAGTGAAACACTCAAAACCTATATTCATGGTGGTACATCATGCATTCATTGCAGTATGCTGCTTCAGTGGAATTCTTGTTATGCTTAAATTTGAGTGAGGAGGTGTCTAACTGATCTTTCACAGGCTGACATTCTACCTGCTCTCTGGGCAGTCCTGCTTACATGCAGCCAATTGTCATACACATAACTGTGTGGGTGCAGCTTTTAACAATAGGCAGTAAACTCCTGAACAAGGACAATTGGCTCAGGCTCAGAGCCACACTCATTGAAGTATACTGTTTTGGACAGCTTGAAGTGCATATGCAGTGAGATTATATCTCAAGGGAAATGCCACGGACAGAGTATTGTATTAGACGTGGGCATTTATCATCTTGCAGACCTGAACTCTGGTTTTCATACATCTCACTCCACAGCCAAAACCATACATACGTGTAGACCTTATAAATGCAAAGCCTTCCTTAAAAGTCTTGAAGAGTTATCTATCTGTCACTCCTGTGATGGAGTTCATAATGCTTTTAGCTTTCTTGCTAGAAGCACTAATAATTTATTTGGCTCCAAACTACGTTTTTAAAATTGTTACCTATCAAGAGATGTTCAATGCTCTTCTGTGCTATTAGAAATTACATGCTGTCCTGCCCTATTAGGAGCATTAAAACAGTGTATCTCTCATGTTCAAGGAAAGCAGCCAGAAGGATGAGTTGACTAAAGAATCACCATGACCTGCCACCACTAAAAACCTGCTTGTGTACTGTAAGGTAAATTTGAGTGTGGAAAAATCCTTTACTACAACAATTTCCCTAAACTAAGAAGGAGACAACATGATGGACACTAAGTAAGATTTCAGCATTAAAATAATCAAGAAGCTTAAATTATCAAAAACTCTGAAATTATACAACAAGTAATCAAAAGAATTAGGAACCTGAAAGATTGCATTAGTGAATCTCAGGAAAATTTAAGAATTGGTTTCTTTCAGTCAGCATTCTAACAAATCCATTGTGTTTGTGAAGGACATCAGGATCCATAATACCAAGACAGATGTAAAAAAAAGGGCTCAAAACTGAAGTGTGCATAGAAAGAATTTAAACTATAGGCTAAAAAAAAAAGTCACAGAAGACACCTAATGCTGCTAGTGCCACTTCTCAGTGTGACTTTCAGGTTACTATCCTGTACACACAAAGAACTGAGCAAAGCAGTTCAAAAATGTACCTTATACCAAGCCCAACCAATAACTACACTTTTTTCCTCCACTGAAATTCTCCATGAGGTCTCACTGGGAAGAGTGTGAAATAAAAAAGAAAATATACAAAATTGATATTTTTTTTTTAATTACAGGAAGAAGGTGCTTTCTTCCATATTGATTTTATGTCAGCGTTCTTGCATTCTACACCAATTTAGAATCAGAATCTGTTCTTAGCTACACCAAAATTTACTATAATAAAGCTATATTAAGCTCATTGCCAAAATTCATAGGCACGGATGAGGCCTGACCTTTTAAAAGCAAAACGAAAGCTAAGTCTCTTCAAGTACAAAGGCTCCAGGACAGGCTTAGACTTCAGCCTACACGCCAAATACACATAAAAGATACAGAAAACCTCTGGGGAAGCATTTTAATCCTAACTTCATGTGACCTACAGGTTAGAATATGGATTTAACTTTGTCATGAATTAACTTGATGTATGGCCAGAATCCTCATTCCTGAATCAAATGAGCCCATTGCTCAGAGACCCCCAACTTCAAATCCCCCATCATGAAAAAAATGGAAAAACATGGACAAATCTTCTCCAGTATTTGACAGAAGGGGGAAACAAGCTCCTTTGAAGCACCTGGAAAAGAATTACAGGCTACGTGCCGAGAGAAAGAATTGCAAGATACATCCCCAGCCATATACACAAGTTAAGTTTGCAATGGAAACATATCTTGCATTCCTAGACCATTCTCAGGGTAAAGAACTGCCCTCCACTATAAGTACACTGATGTAAGAGGAAAGATAGTAGGATCTCTAACATGTAGCCAGTTCTCTTTCTTGCATCCCTTTCATATTCGTGCTACTCCAGTGACTAGACTTCATTCAGGCAAATTACTCCAGGTTAATGTCTGGGCAGATGAGTGTAGAATTGGACTTCAATATTTTAGGATCATCATATGGCTGACAAAAAGCTACTTCCAACTCATCCTCAGGTATATGAACGTTCAGTTATTAAATTAGGTGGGGGTCTCAGTGATTTCAGAATTATTCAGCTTACTTAGTCATTTGGGGGCTTTGTTCTCATTTCATAATTTTACCTAATAAACCTTGAAGTTTTCTCATTATTTCTTCTAACATAATCACAGCAGAGAAGCTGAGTTTGCATTAGGATAAGAAATATCTGCCTACAAGCTGATCTTTCAGCCTCAGACAAAATTTCTCTCCTTGTCCCTCTTCTTTCCTCTCTCAGCCTCAGCTCCTGTGCACAATTAGGGCTCTAAATTATGCTGAGAGACTATAACCAACATGGGTAAGAACAGGAAATAATCAGATAATTCAATCTCAAAACTCAAACCAATTGTAAATGTTAGAAGGCAGATGTTATCTAACCAGAGGACAGCTGTGGGCCAAAGAAAGGAAGACTAGGATGGAATAATCAAATAAATGTTCGTATCATAATGGCACAAATAAATACTCTCTGGCCACCTACACTTCTAATTTTTATGGAAGAAAAATATTTTCTTTCCCAATATTGTCCCCAAGAATGAACAGCGCTCATCTCTCTTTTAATACTAAACTGCTTCTTTCACGTTCTTGGACAGTACTCAGTATTTGTACAGACAAACCCAGGATCCTTAATATTGGATTAAGGGATTACGTGCAGTGGGTTTTGCAGCCTTTTTCATTTTCTCACTCCTATCACACCAGTATTTACTGAGTTGAAGTGTGCTGGAGGCAAGTTCAATTTCCATCTCTGCTCAGGGGAGTGATTAAATTTAGCTGATGCTGAAAAAAAAGAAATTCAGTGTGATTAACATAGCAAGACTTGACTGTCAAGCCTGTGAGAAAGGGTTAGTACCACGAGCAAAGCAGAGCTACCAAAACACCTGCAAAAATGCTTACATATAGAAAAATAAAAAGTAGGTAGGAAATGGAAATGTAACCTTTTTCTAAAAAAGCAAGACCAAAACACTATAAGCCCAGGACTTAAGGTCATTAAAGTCAATTGTATATTTCAATACCAAAGAGCATTCTAATAGTCCAATTTCAGCTTCATTAGAATAATCCTTAATTTTGAGAGAGTTTAGAGCATAATTTGAGATTGTTTTTGTGGCTAATATGCATCTTTTAAAATAAATGAAATCCTAAATTTGAGTTTCACCAAAGTTGGGATTTGATTTAAGTTTTGCAGCATTTACTTATTCCTGACGATATGACATCGAATGGCTGCCTCTCTTTTAGGGAGAACTATTTGAACATTTGCTTCTGGCAAACTGGAGTCACCTTTCCTATAACCTGAAACTTTGCCACAAACTGAAACAGCAGTAATCTCCCCACTCAAGGAGATCAATGAACACTTCACAATTAACCATTGCACACAAAGGACAACTACTAATACAGTAGACTGAACACCTTGTTTTGGAGTTACACACTAGTCCAATTCTTCTTTCTGTAACATAATTAGGTTTAACTGGCAGCACTGCCTTTTCAAGACTGGGAAAGAAATATACTGACCCAGCAAAACCGTATTCCAGAATTTCCTACTTTTGACCATTTAGAAAGAGCATAGTGTCATCTCTCTTCTCAGAATGAAGGATTAGAATGTGTTTTCCAAGACTGAGGCAAACATATGATAAGATGACATTTTTTTAAAAACCCACTTTTCCTCACAGAGGAACACACAGAGTGTTTGGGGGTTTTATTTGGATTTATTTATTTAAGAAAGCAAACAGGTCCTCTAGAAGTTACTCTGATAACTTGAGTAAAAACTAAGGAATAAAACAGGCTCAAAATATCCAATCCCATTTTCATTAAGTGGTGATTTTGAAAGCACTTCCATTTTGAATTAGGAAAAAAATAATAATGAATGATCTTCTAATTAAGCTTAATTACTCATAACAACAGTCAGGTCCAAGCATATCAATATCAACGAAAAAACTTGTTCATCACAAATTGCCCAGAATCGTTTTTATTTGAGAGCAGCTCAGTGATAAATTACCACCCACATATGTGTGTGGCTTAATGTCTGCTTTAAAGAATGATTGCACATGCTATTAATTTACCATTAGCTCTCAGCACTAGAAACCTTGGAACTGATGTACTTTGGCTTTAGCAAGGCCTTTTGGATACTCCATAGTCCCACATGTGCTATTCACACTAGCTCCTTTCAGAAGCTGTAAATGAAAGCTACTGCCTATCACTGCCATCCCATATGCCTTGAACACTTAATGACTGGGAATCTACTGATCTCCTGTGCCAAGTGGCTCATATGAAGTCTGGGATTGTTTTGTCTAAAGATCATAGCCAAAATTGTAACAATGATGACCAGCCATTTACATACCTAACAGCCACAGTGGTTCCTGGCTGTAGCAGAAAACAAAATATCACATCATACCAAGGAAACTGGCAAGCTTCAGGCAACAGCTGCTCTTCATGGGCAAGAGCGCACTGCTACAGGAAATGAGTGCAGCTCTTGCCTGATATTTATGCAAGCTTTTCTACACATATGAAATAATTCTCAAAAATATTTTTTATTAGTAAACTGTACTATTACTTGGTCCATCTGCCTAAAGCAGTATCATGGTTTGTCTTTTTATTTGTTCATTTAAACAAATTCATATGGTATGGGAAAAAAAGTTAGCAGAGAGTAGTCCAGTTGCCCCATCCAGGTGGTCAATGCTAATAACAGCTTATGAATACAAAGATTTAAGATGCCTCTGAATATGGTAGCACTTTGTTTTTCCCCGTTAATGTACCCCTTGAGTAAAACTGCATATATTATCATGACCCTAAACAGCATTGCCACATCATTGTTTTAATATGTCTAAGCAACTTTGCATTAGTGTAACTGTGCAGGTAATTGCTTATCAAAATAGTTCCACTGATCCAAAAGAGTTCCCAGCGTTGGAAGTCAATGATTCAGTTTTATGATCTCTTGGATGATTGCCATGAGTACGATTTCATGTTTACTTTAGGAATTTTAAAAGGCAAAAAAGTTTTAAAGCTGGAAAACAAAGTCTTGATTCTTTCACTTAAAGAAGAGTCAGGGGAGATGCTTGGAAATTGTTACGGAATGTTGCTATTACATCCTCAGCAG
>NW_010521037.1:61776-75799 GCF_000687285.1 Phaethon lepturus
TTGACAATCAAGACACTTCCTTACCTATGAAAGCTCACCATGAGATCTACACTCTTTTTTACCATGTAAAGTAAGTGAGAAGTGGGAGTTGTACTCCTCCTCCTTCCTGGCCTGAGCCCCTCCTAAAAGACCAATCACTGGAGCCAGTGGAACTGCTTTCAGTGCAATACTAGCTTTTGTAATCTTTGATCCAGTTCAGTAGGAGTTATAATGCAGCTTGTTTTCATAAAATAAAAAAATAATGCTTCTAATTTCAGAAGTTCAACATGTCAGTGAATGGAGATTTGCACCTAACACACGGGTAAAAATCTATTCTTTACATTAGGCTACAGTACCTCTCAACAATTAGACTTGATGACACTTGAAACATTGATCGTCTAATCTATGAGTCAATTCTTGCTACCATTGTGATAATGTTCCACTCCCAAGATTGAAGTCATTTCACTTGAAATACTCAGACAAGTGACAGAAATTATATATTTCAAATATAAACTATCTTCTACAACAGAAGCTGAGTTTATTAGAATATTTATGCTCTAAGCTGTACTAAAACCGTTCTTGCCATAATTCCACAAGTGTGATGCAAGAAAACCCCACAGACACAGATGCCAGTCACCACAACAGCTGTTGCAAGGATGAATTCCTGCCCTCTATAAGACATGGGCTGGTGTTCCCATTGCTTGCACATTAGCATCAAAAAATAAAGCAAATATACCTGAAATCACAAGACACAGTTACCTAATGACAGAAGGGAAAGAGCCATCGGAGAAATAATGTTTGTTCTTGTAGCCCCCCAAGAGCTACAGAGTTTTCCTAACTGCTCTCACTATGAAGTTCAGAAGTACATCTTTAAAGAAATGTTACTAACTTCTGCAATTCAGCTTGCTGGAAAACAAACAAAAAAATATTTAAATAGTGAATTCTTTAACTACACACACATCTTTCCTCATTTTGTTTCTCACCTGTGTCTTATCAGATGCCATATAGATTATATGCCATAAACACGTAACTGTCAAGTCATCTGAGAAAATCTTACCTCCTCTTTCTAGGAGGTTGATTGAACTGTCCACTGGTGAGGCTTTTATAGCATCAACATTTGACATCCAACCAGCTAGTGAGAAAATGCTGCCACTGGTGTACATTATTTACAAGTTGGTGAAGGATAGAGCTTACAACATTAAATTAGTTTTAGATTTGTTTTTAAGTTATAAAACTCATTCCGCCATAATAGAATCAGACCACATTTTTAAATCTACAGCTAGAGTTAACCTTCTACATCACTCCACCATGCTTCAGGATTCAAATCTTCCATGTAAATAAAGCACAAGGTTTGCTGCCCTAGGTGTAACTCTTTCATATAAAGCAAATGGGCAGTGCCCAATATTAGAGAAACACAAAACACTACATATAATGAAATCATGGGTGGACAATATGGGCAAACTTTCCAATTAGCTAAAAATCCAGACAATTTAAACAGTATATAAAAGCTAAAGGCTGCTATACAATCCATAACAAGCCAAACATTCTCTCATGTAACTAATCCCTGTTATATTTATTGTTGAGTATATTAACTGAAAATTGAATACTTCAGACAAGCCAATTTGTGATTATTTGAATTTTGTGAGTCATATGATTTATTTGCTGTGCACTTGTTAAAGCATTTTTCATTCTATCCCCCAAAGGTATTAGCAGAAAAATCTTTCAACAAAGAATTTAAAAGGCCCATCTTACAGATTAAAAAGCTCCATCAACACAAGTATTTGATAAATAGAAACTATTATTTAACTTCATCACAAGTGTCAGAGGTCTAAAACAACAATGCTTAATTAAGATGATGTGTGCCCTGAGTGTTCTCCCAGGAAACTGGTGAGTCACAGCAGATTCATTTCATTGCCAAATATATTCCCAGAATCATATGAACACATCTGTTAAAAATATATGAATGGCATGAAGCCTCCTGCTGTTAATTCAGATTGATTACTTGTTAAACATAATTAAATGAGGCAGGAGGGAGATTGTTAACTGTCATTTACATTAAGATATATAACAATAGAGAAAAAGCAGTTGCAGCATTCAAAGAGAGGTTGAGTTACTGTTGGAACAGCAAAGTTTATACATTTCAGATGAAACACATGAAATAGTGTTAAGAAAACTAATGTTTCCCTTTCATTTTTTACTCTTGTGTGCCTACTGATTTAACAGATTTTGCTGCCTGAATAATATAAGCCAGACATGGTGGACCCTTTATTATTTCTGACAACAGATAATTTATATTCTCCCATCATTGAGCAATGACTGCCTCAATCCTATCACTTCACTTTACTGCCTGTTTACAGAAAAAAAAGCATTACTAGATGAATCTCATACTCCTGAAAGTACATTGCATCTCACTACAGAAATGTTTTCTACAAATTTTGCCTCCTGTATATATTGTTGAATCTCAGAGCTAGAAGGAATCTAGCCAACTGAAACTGAGAGTGTAAACATGGAGTCAGATCAGGTCTTTTCTTTCAGTATTTTAAACTTACCATGATTTTGCCTGTTAAATGACTGTACATCTTTCTGGGCTAGATCTTAGAAGCCTTCCAGTAAAACCTCAGCTTCCTCTCTTGTAACTTGTAAGGGAGTTGATTGGGTCCTATGGGTTAGGGGTGGTTACTGTAGATGGGGCGGGGAGGCGGGGGGGTGTTTTCTGTTCAGTTGGATTTTAGTGGTGTAGCTATGTTTTATTTGTGTGGGGTGGGGATATTTTTGGTAGCAGGGTGGGGGTTGCTGTTGACTCTGCTGTGTTGGAGGTTGTGCAGGGGTTAGCTCGGGGTGCAATTCAGGCTATTTATCCAGAAAGCTCTGATTCAGGAAATCCATTTTAGAAACACAGTTGTTATTATTACTGCAACTCCAACCTCCTTCAACAGTGGTAACTCCACAAGTGAAATGAATATTACCTTCAACTGTTGAATATTATGTATGGTGTTTTCCTGTTTTCTGGCCTATTATTAACCAAATTTGTTTGCCTCTCCTGACAGTTAATCAACTTGTTGATTAGTAAAAGGTCCATCAGCTTGACACTTTAATCTTATCTGCTCATCTCAAAACACTCTTGCTCCTTCACTTTGGAATACAGACAGGTAGAGAAAGTTAGAAGGGAAGAAGACGGCAAGACAGCATCAAGAAATATCAAGAGACAGACACCACAAGAGATCTTCAACTAGCAAAAGCATGCAGTTTCATGGATTGCAATAGAACTGTTCTGTTTATAACTAGTTGAGAATAGCCTTATAATTGCAATTTTATCCATTTAGAAAGTCAGTATTATGACTATTTCTCTTCCTCTCACCATCTTTGTCCAAAATAAAAAACAAAAATTATTTACAATTACAAATGGGGTTCACTTAAACACAATACCTTTAAACAGTGACACATTTAGAAGTGTTTTTTGCCAAAAAGTACTATTCTCTTTGTCCCATAGTTCAGGCAGTAACTTCTGTACAATTAAAGTAGAATGAAAACTGGCAAACTTTTCTGTTAACACTGGACCAAAACATTAAAAATCTCAAACCCAGGCAAAAGCTAATTTGTGACCTTATTGCAATTGTTGCAGGGCTGGGTGGAGCAGAAGAGAGTGGAGACTCAACTCAGTAACTGAGTTCTCCCTAGCAGGAAATTCATTAATAATCTTTCATTCCTTTCTCCACTCACCCCAGGTAAATGTGTTGATTTATTCAGAACTCATAGACCCTAAGTCATGAACTCTTAAAGTCACTGAAGGGCAAGTTCCACATGCAGGAGGAAGAGCTGGAATAGAAGACAGATGGCAAGTAAGTGAATTTATGGTACATGCTTAGAGGAAATGAACAATATTTCAGCTGCATATGCAAGATACACCTATGTCTCTAGTGACAGCTTTCAAAAAAAAAAAGCTTAGCACCACAACTAAAACAGGGAACAGATAAGGCTAAGGGAAGAAATGTAACTTTTGGAAGAGATACCGAATTTCAGAAACTACACTGAGAGAAGGGGTTAAGGGAGTCTTAGCAGTTAATTAGTAGATGAAGCTTGAAATCTTGTTAGCTATTGTGTGAAGTAGTTAAAGCAGGAGAACTGTAGTTCCTCCCAAAGACAGGTCCTGATAAACTGAAAGGAGCAAGAAGATTTGTGGCTCCTCACAAAGACAGTCCCTGATAAGAATTAAGAACTTACCTCAAGAAACTAGCTAAAACTGACCCTGCGGTTTGGATAGAAGCCAAAAAACAACAGAGCCTGCGCAAAGGCAAAAGGTTACTAGCGGTGATGAAGAGGAACCACCGGCCTTCATCCCCACGACCCCCGATGACCACCACCAGGAGGCAACACGCAAGCGCAGATGGGAGGAGAACTTATTTTAATACGAAGCGGGGATAGATCATGCATATGTATAGGTATATTGCTAAACTTTATGTATATGCAATACTTTGCTGTATATATGTGAAGTGCCGCATTGGGCGCGTACGGTTTTTGGTGGGACTACCCCCCCCGTGCTGCCCAGCGCTGAATAAACATACCTACTTTACAATCTTATAGATTGTGAAGTCTGTTTTCCACACATCAACACTGTTTACCAAAAGTAACTCAAACATCTACTTTTTTTGGCTACTTGACAAGTTTTACCATTACTGTTTCTTGATTCCTATTATATTTGGATTTCTGTGTTTTCATAATACAGACTGAAATCCTGTAGCTTGAAATCTTGTTAGCTATTGTGTGAAGTAGTTAAAGCAGGAGAACTGTAGTTCCTCCCAAAGACAGGTCCTGATAAACTGAAAGGAGCAAGAAGATTTGTGGCTCCTCACAAAGACAGTCCCTGATAAGAATTAAGAACTTACCTCAAGAAACTAGCTAAAACTGACCCTGCGGTTTGGATAGAAGCCAAAAAACAACAGAGCCTGCGCAAAGGCAAAAGGTTACTAGCGGTGATGAAGAGGAACCACCGGCCTTCATCCCCACGACCCCCGATGACCACCACCAGGAGGCAACACGCAAGCGCAGATGGGAGGAGAACTTATTTTAATACGAAGCGGGGATAGATCATGCATATGTATAGGTATATTGCTAAACTTTATGTATATGCAATACTTTGCTGTATATATGTGAAGTAAGTGCCGCATTGGGCGCGTACGGTTTTTGGTGGGACTACCCCCCCCGTGCTGCCCAGCGCTGAATAAACATACCTACTTTACAATCTTATAGATTGTGAAGTCTGTTTTCCACACGTCAACACTGTTTACCAAAAGTAACTCAAACATCTACTTTTTTTGGCTACTTGACAAGTTTTACCATTACTGTTTCTTGATTCCTATTATATTTGGATTTCTGTGTTTTCATAATACAGACTGAAATCCTGTAAGATCAAAGAATTAATACTTCTATTTAGAAACCTCCCCCTCCCCATTTTTGTTGTGCTTTAGTATTAAGCAGATGAAGAGAAAGGCAAACTATACGATTTAAAACTGGACAAGATTTTTTTGAGAACAATCTCACTATAATCCAATAGTTTTATTATCGGCTTTAATTATTCAAAGTTAACTTTCTGATCACAAATTTTTTTAATAAATACGCAGAGTGAAAGGTTGACTAAACATACATGGCAAAAATTGCTGAATTAATCACCATACGGAGACGAACACAAGGTCTATACATCATTTAAATAAAAGTCAAACCTAAGTAAAGTTCAAACTCTAGATTACGTATTAAAAGAAGTTTTGAGTCAGAGCTCCTCTTAAGATCTCAGGCTGAGGAAGTCTCTCTCTAACAGGTACAGTATTCATAGTAATGAAACCAACTAGATGCTATTTTAATCTCCACAGAAAGAAGAATGTTAACAAGATGTGTCTTCAGGCTCAGGGGAAGCAAATTCAAAGTCAAATGGTACATAATTAAACCTGTTAGCTCAGAATTCCATAGCCATGATATCCTTTTGAATACTAATAACTACATGAACCTATTCACCCAAGTATTTGATGTTTGTTTCAAAGCAGTGGTTCAAGCAGAACCTCACAATACTGAGTAGTATTTATTAAATCCCAACCTAAAACACCTATTATCATGAGTTGTCAAGGAGAGTGGAAATGCAACACAGATAGGCATATTAAGCCTGATGAAGTTTTTCCCATTATGATTTACTTTCAGTCTGTAGATATACCACCTCATAAGAAAGAAGTTTGAGCACTTTTTTTTGTTCTTTAAAACTTGACGCATTATTCTTACTGCTTCACATTTATATCTGTGTAAAAAAGTATAAGTTTTAATGCATACATTTAGTATGTCCTTCTGTGGAATATCATTAATGAAAAACCCATAATGCAGATTCCTAACAGACAGGAATTTGAGCCATAACTGTCTCAGTAAGGTACAGGGAATTTCACTAATTAACTCCACGATGGAATTTGGCCTTCTGAATAAAATCACGGTCACTTCAGGACGCGAACCTACCTTGACTTTTTGCTCCCCATGTTTCCTTCTTACAGTTATTAATGTATCCTGGAAAGCTACTATTGATTATGAAGTATTAGCTTTGTTTCTATCTTTTTACTTACTGTATTGGAATCTCTTAAGAAATCACTCATGACCATGCTCCAAGATCATGTTTTTCCTTTACAAAAGATAAAAAAAACCTTTGAATATTAAGCTAGGAAAAGGACAGTGGAATTTTGTTGTGTACCCAAGTCCCCTCAGACCCAGTTCCCTTGGGAACATGATTTGAGTCTTAGCCTGAAGGGACTTGAATTCTGGTCTCTCCCATCCTGAGCTCTGCCTAGGCTGGTATAAATGGTGTATGCTCCCAGCAGCTGTTCTTTAGAAAACAAGTCCTACTTATTTCTTTGGAGAGTGAAGGAAAAGGGGGGAAGTTGCTTTCTCCTTCAGTAGAAGATCTATAAACTGGGACTCCGAAATAGATAATCATGATCCCTTTCAGTTCTGAGAAGGGTGACTAAAGCCTGAAGTGATGCATAATTTATAGTGTATCATGACAGAATTTCCACATCGTTCAGTTAAGCAATCCTTGTTCGATGCATGGACTGTCATGTCTCTAACTTCCAAATATTTTAATATATATACATAAAAAACTCTAAGCATTAAAAAGGTCTCAATTTCAACTCCAGACAGGTAAAACTAAGTTGTTACAGCCCTTAAGTTTTACACACTTAAGAGCACCTTTTAAGATGTTCTTACAGTTTCTTACATGGACACAATCTTTTTTCATATTTTGACAAAGGAATACAAATACATTTATGGTTTAATATGGATGTTTTGAACACTCAACACTAACAGCTAAAGAAGCAGTATATAGAAGAAGGAAGCAAGTTTCAAATGCAGCTGAGCAAGACATCATTTACAATGGTTGCATAAATATTTTGCAAGAAAAACATAGACTAATAGAATCTCTTCTACTATCTCAATTCATAGTATATTTTCTATGGAAAACTTATTTATATGTAAAATAGGATGGAAATTGTTGCACCAAAAATCTAGTGATATTGCCAACTTACTAATATGTAATACAGGAAAACATCTCAGACACTTCATAGGTACTCCTGTTTACTTCACGTAAATATAGTCTTTTGATTGCTGATGCCAATTTTTGCCTCATTTTTGTCATGCTTTTCATAGATATAAAAAGATGTGGAGACTCAGTGACTAAGTGAAAATAGAAGCCATATCCAAAATAAAGAGGAAAACAAAGAAAAAAAAATTTTTTTCAAGCAAACATCTTTGTTCCTAGAATAAGGTTGTTTACAGGAATTTCTACTTCTCTGGAAAAAGAAAATGGGACAAAGCTATCTGCAACAATGGAGACTGAACCTAGACGTCCAATTTATAATGAAAGCATATTTGAACTTACAGAAATTATTTCCAGAGGAAAAGGTTGATCTAATGGTATTTCATGAAATCACAATGATAGAGATGGGTTTCTCTTTATTGGAAATCATCACAAAGTAAAATTCAATAGGCTTGCTTCCCCATGACGCTTTGAGTAGCATTTCAAATGAAGACTGCAATTGCATTATAAACTTAGTAGATACAAATTAAATATACTGTTTCTAAGCATACAGCTATCCTCAAACAAGTCAATTCTTACAAATCACACAGTCAAGATACAATAATATAAGACAACTTGTTTGGACGTTGTTGAAAAAACATAGCCTGAAAAGTTGTATTTTTTAAAAGTGATATTGAGTAGCATGGATTTTCCAACAGGACTGCTATATAAAGATGGATTTTTGCACAAAATTTCATATTTATTGAGTCTAACATGGCAAGCTCCTACTGTAAAGAATTCAAGTGTGAACTTCAATGTATGACTAATCCTAGTGAAATACTGAAACTTCTTCTGTATATCAAGTACCACAAAACCTTCTAAATCATTTCCAGGGTCCCTAATGAAAACAATGCCATGTACACTTCCAAAGAATTTTGATTTTAGAATATTTATTTTGTAAGTATTTGATAAATAGCAAAGAATATGCTTAGGTATTCCTACTCAATTATTTGAAAGGGCAAAATGTCAGGCCTGTTTCTCGGTTTCTTCATGTTCTGCATAGTTTCAAAAAATACTGCTGAATCATTATACCCTGTTTTACACTGCCGCTGCAGACTAGAAGGTTTACCACAGTAGGAGAAAAAAATGATCACATCCATTCTTTCTACAATGAGAAGTGCTATAACACACACAGCTTGGGAAAAGCAAAATAGGAATTGACTGAAATTTATAATCCTCTTGAAGTGATTGCACTTGCTTAGCTTCATGTAAGAATAAAGCCATCACATATAATCATTGTAAATTGAATGCAATATCTAATAAATATAAAAGCTTATTTTATTACTCTCAGAAATACAGTAAAGGTTACAGAACTGCAAAGTGAAAAGTGAACCTCCCTTTTATTAATCACAATAAATCATTGCTCCATTTTAACTATCACTTATTCAAATATCAACAGAAACAAAATCCTCAATAATTTCTACAGTGAACAAAACCTCCCCTCCCTTCCCTTTCACCTTCCCATCCTCCAAGCAAGGAGAACTTCAGGTGCACAGCAAGGAGAAACAAACCTGTTAAGGTTTCACAAGCCTGCAACAAGACAGAGCAGAGGAGGGTATCTGAAGCTCATTCAACCACACTGTCACTTACTAACACTGTTGCAGCAATCTTAAATTCCAACAGCCCATTTTCCCACGGTTTTCCATGGTTGCAACACCACAGTCATCAGGACCTCTACAGCTCTGAGGAACAGATTTTGATATCTTCAACATGAACCACCGAAACAGGTTCAGTCTATGAGAATAGTATAAAAATGCACAATTATATGTAGTTAGACCTTTTGAAGAGAAGGCACGATCCCCCACAGACATTCAGATTTCTCTGCATAACAGTCAACAAAAACACATAACAGAAGCCAAGATAGTCCTACATAGATCCAAAACAGGCCCACTTGAACTCTGTATCACAGCTGTAACATGCTAGCAAGATTCACCACTGCTTTTCATCTCACCGTACCAAATATCACACCACACTGCCTTCAAAATCTGCCGTTCTGAACTAACAGACTTGTAGGAAATGGACAGTTCTGAGCACCAGCACAAAGTACCTAGGCTGACTCTGGTTAAACCCAGCATGTATTTAAAACATGCACAACTGCCACACCCTCTTTGCCAGAAAACTAAGTTTTCTCCTCATAAATAGCAACCAAAAAACACTGCACTCTGATGGCACTGACAGGTAAGAAATGGCATACCAACACCCATGAAAGTTATAATAAATTAGAGATACAGAATCCAGAAAGCACTAATCATGTGGTGCCCGCTGCAATTTTTTAGTCACACAGTGCCCAAACACAGAGAAATACCATCACCTTCAGTAATAGAAATCAAAATCACAAGGACATTACATTCCAGTATCTGAAAAACTATCAGCTTCAATTTCATGCACTTCTAAAAAAATCCTCACCATGTCACTGTAATAACATAGTTTGAACAAAAGCTTTGTTTACAACATAGGTTTAGTACTCAGATTACCAGTGATACAAGATTTTTTTACCCCCTTGAAACTTTGTTGGTCCACACTAACATTGTTGCCACTACACAGTTATAGCTAAATGTCTACTGAACATTATGTTATAACTCACAGTGATTTTCTGAACTCAGAGGATGTAAAATACAAAATTCACACCTCAGGATGCAAGCTCATGTTCAGCCTTCACCACAGCAACTCTCCATTATAAGCCAGGACTAAAATCAGTTTGTCTCCCAGCATATAACCTGGTCTATGTCAAAAAATGATAGTGAAATGACAAAGGATCTAATCTTACTTTCACTGAAGTCAGTATCAAGACTCCCACTGACTTCAATAAGAGAAAAAGCCAGCACTAGATCTCCAAAAATTATTATTATTCTCTTCAGAGCACCATATGCATTTCCTATCAGCCCCCTGCAGAAGGATGACGGTCTCTCAGCTTTCCAATAATACTGCTTCATGGAAAAGCATCTCAAACTGCCAGCACTAATCTAACATCTATGACCACCCGAGGGATACAGTTTGACTTCAGCATATAACCCAAGAAGAGAATCAAGCCCTACAGAAGAAGAAAGAGGCACACCAGAAGTAATGACTCAACGATAACCTTGTAACTAACAAAAAAAAGTCACTGTCGTATTTTAAGGAGATCTTGCATGAGCATCTATTCCTCTCTGCACAATAAACATCTAAGATTCACAGAATAATATTTGGTTTTATATATACAAGCACTTAGATATTTAGCAGGAAATTGCTATCAGAAGTGACATGAAAAAAAGAACTTCAATCAAATGGAAAACTATATTGTGAAAGTGATGAAGAAATACATTTTGATCCTCTCTGGCTTTAAAAAAGAGTAAAAGAGTAAACTGTTGCACAATTAAAACCACTTGCTGTAGGTTTAACTAAGCATAAAAATCGCATGTGGCTTTTTTGGAACTGCAAGAGAAATGAATGTCACTGGCTTCTGAACAGAAAAAAAGAGATTGAAAAGTAGTTATGTAGTTAATAGTCTTTTCATGAGAATTAACGAAGGTAACAAGACAGAACCTGCACTTTTCAAGTACCTTTCCTCCTGAAGTCATTTAGAAGCAGTCAGAGCAAGCATAAGGATTTAATTCGCAAACATATTATAAAGGAAAAACTAAGATCATCTTCATATGCTCAGGCAATTTCAGTCTTGACCATGATATGCAGTTTGAAACCTATGCCATACCAAATCCAAAAAGGATGTACTAATACATATGCCTTCCTCTTAAGTGAGCTGACAGCACACCTGGTAGCTGCTTGACAGAACAAGCTTCGCACAGAAAGCAATAGCACCTGATTCCTAGTGTACAGGCAGTTAAAGTTCTGTTCAGTTAACATTCAGTTAAAGTTGCCTTGTGTGCTACGCAGTAAAGAGCAGCTTCACCGCAGTAGTTACAGGTGCTACTTCTTGGTCTGGTGATGAAGCCATTCTACCAGGAAGACACACGTGGGACCTGAATCTGGGCTTTCCAATTCAATAGTTGTTTGCACAGAAATCAACAGAGCACAGAAGGATTACCACTTGAAACAGGAAGCTCTACTCAGATTGCCTGCCATTCTCTTCCCAATGCAAGCATGTACAAAATTCACCAATGAAACTGTAAAGAAATGCAACAGACGTCCAGTTCTACATGCAACATTTTATACCATCTTTGGATCTCCACTTGGAAATCAGCAACAGACAAGAGTCCAGTTTAAAAAAAAAGGCTACTGAAAAAACAGGCTTGAATCCCCAGGGCAAGAGACTATTGCTACCTGGCCACAGCAGAGACAACACAAACCACTAACATATCTCCTTTGGAAAGAGAAAACATTAATATTTTAGTTACTGTTCAGCTAATTAACCCATGCTACTGACAGTGTCCATCAGAGTAAGATTCCACAGCAATATTACATATACCCATTTCCTACTTTTCTGTATCAACAAAAGATCATCCCAGCACTTTGCTGAAACATCCTTTTGCAATGAGGTACTCTTTGCCCTGAGACATTTTATATGTGTCCTAACTTATATAATTGCAACTAGGTGCCCTTAGTTTTCTCTTTCTTTGCTGAACAAGACTGAAAAGATAAAGCAGTTGCCTTTTCTTGAGCAGCTGCTTCACAGAACATCACAGGTAGAAAGATAACTTAATTCCATACAGTTTTTATAGACGTGAACTACTAAACAAGTGAAGTTTTTCCTCCAAATATGAAATATGGATACAAAATAAAAAGGCATTCACAAGTAATTTGCAAGTACTGTACCGCCCTCTGCAGTCAATGTGTAAGTTCTGCAAACACATCTGCAAAACGAACTTGTGCATGTTCCTTGCAAAGATCACAAATAAAACCTCTACAAGTCGAAACCCGGCAGAAGTAACATTTTTATTATATTGTCTTACTTCTTGGAATTATAGGAACACAATACAGAAAATTTTAATTCTTCATGTGAATGCTCTGCCCATGAAAGGATGTGGAGACGTATGTTTTGCTGCTGTTTCAGAATGGGTCAGATTCCTCAATTCTTCTGGTATTTACTTTCTTGGAACTTGACAGAAGTTTGCAATGCCCATCTGGTTACTTCTAATAAATATCCAAAATAAACTGCATTTTTTTAAAAAAAGTTACATTAACTGATTCATCAATGACAGAGAAGTATATTTTGCAGTTTGGGTATTGCAATACTTTGACACAGCTTACAACCTTCATCAGGCATTTTGCCGAGATTTGTACAGCACCAACTTCTTCACGTGGATACCCTAAGACAGTATTATTTTCCCTGTTAAATTGTTAGAGAACACTTGACAGTTGCCTTTGGGCCAGCTGTAGATACTTGCTAAAATGCAACTCCTTAAAAGGACTTTTTTAAACCTCACCTGCTCTACATATTTGTTTCATAACCTCCTTGTTGAATACTAGGTACATGTTTAACATTACTCAAACAGTAAAAGTTCTTCACTGACTTAATTATGAGCAATTAAGGAAACAATTCATATAAGCAAATTTTACACACATGATGAGGGCTCTAGTTATTAACATAACTTCAAACATCTGCTCAAGTAGATAGCAAAGTAGCACATAATACCTGAAGGGACTACAAAAGCATACAGCACTGAACTACTATATTTCTGCAAAAGAAATCTCAAGTAGTTAGATAAATAGAAGCTAGCAGGTTCTTCCTCTATAATGTGACATTTGTCCTTCACATTTTAGTGTCTGAATATCGTTGCAAACAGAAGTTACTCACATTATGGCCAGCTGCCTCCTTAACACTGAGAGCATCACATGACAAAACTGTTTTCTCTCCAAACACCTTCATTCCAACTTAATTTAGTTGCTTTTTCCCCTGATTTGTGAATATAGTGTTTTAAAGTAACTATTAGATATTTTTCTCCTCCTAAAAGAAAAAAAAAACCCACTTTGTACCTCATGGCAACAGCATGATATATCATGACTAAAATGCAGAGGATTAAACTGCATTTTCTAGTGCACACAATAAAAGCAAATGAGTGTCACTTATTTCTTTTTAAATCAAAATTTAGCTTTTGAAGATCTATTCTTCTACTCTCAGCAGACATCTCCAAGATACTCACACCACAAACATTCAGGACAAGAGTACTAACAGGAGTTCATGGTTTGTGGGCCACGATGAAAGGAATCAAGCAGGGCCTGAAAACCCCTCCAGAAAAAGAGGTAACAGCTCGGGCAGTTTGCGGGGGTTTCCCACCTAGCAAACGCACCAAGCCTGTCGGACACGGGGAAGCGAGCCCAGCCGGGGTCCCCTCAGGGCGGTTCCCCTGAGGCCGTCCCACCGTAACAGCCCCCTCAGCCCAGGGCTAAGGAAGGCTGGCGGGGCACAGCGGCCCCCTCAGACATCAGGTCGTTCTCCCACCCAACTGCTCTTCCCACGTAACGGGAGGCACCCGGGCGCGGCGGCACCCCCAACGGTTTCACCGGCCCACC
>NW_010521038.1:0-7101 GCF_000687285.1 Phaethon lepturus
CCCCGGCCTCCACGGCCCCATCGCCCCCAGAGCGGGGTCTGGCCACCGCCAGCTCCCCCGACCCGCAGAGCCGGGAGGCGGCGAGGAGCTGAGAAAGCCCTTCTGGCCGCAGGCACCGAGGAAAATTCCGGAGGAAAATTCCGTCTATCTGGAGTCATTCCTTCGGAGCTTCGTTTGAAAGGAACCCAAGGGCGGATGGGAACAGAATAAAGCCATGGTGAGAAGCGAAGCGGCGTAACAAATAAGAAGACAATACTGAACTCTGTTCTTCAAGGGAGCACGTTAATATCCTTATCTAACAATATGTCCCTTTAGTGATAATACACTAGAAACAATTCAAAATCTTATTATCATAAATAAGGGGTAGCTGTTACCAGAGCTTGCTTTAAATGACAAAGCTCTATTAACGTGAATTCATCAGCATCCCCTTCCCTGGACGTACACGTCTAATTTGCAACTAAATTATTTGGGGAGGGGTTATACTATACATGACCCCGACCTGACGCTGCAGTACTTTTACCCCCAGAGGGGTGGGAGGGGTGAGGAGCAGGCTCTCTTCTGAACCGTTGCCAAACACCGCGGTGCAGCAACTTCAGAACTTGATCAGGCAAAACCTCCTTTAAAAGGCAATGGTTATTTGCAGGGAGAGTAAAGAACGAGCGATCAGAGCTCCGCTGTGTGGTACAGCCACAAGAAATTACACCAAGTCTCTCTGTCCAAAGATGGAGAACGCCACTTACAGAAACCACAGCAAAATCGGTCAAGTTGTCCTCCATCCATCACAACGTCTGCAGCTTCCTTCTCCAGGTGGGCAAGGTGATGATAAATACGGCATGAGCATGTTTTTTTCCTGAGCCGCAAATAAAGCTGCCTGCAGCATCTGCCTCCCCGGGGAGCAAATGCCAAGGAGAAATCCAGGGAAAGCAAAGGGAGCTGGTGAACTGCATGATGCCCACCTCCCCCAACAGACATAGACCTGATCCCGCAGAATGGAGCGTGCGGTCCCAATCTGGCACTGTTTACAACACACGCTGCAATGGGCACCGTCTCAATATTGTCGGAACAGGTGAGCACACACATAGCATGGTGAGGAAATAGCATTTTTATTGAGTGACAGATTGCAGTACTATGTTACGCTGAACATCCCATCAAAAACGGAGTGAGCGCTGCCTAAAATACGGCACTGTGCAAAGGTTAGCGGTACAGTGGTCATTTTATCAAGGTTAAAGCTACCTTGTAATGCTTTGCTGGAACAGCTGTGTCGGTTATGGATGCTAAATAAATACATAAATACAAATCATATCTCAAAGCCAGATAAGCTGTGCCAGGGGAACGCCTAGAGAAGGTACAGATAGGCCTTTACCAGCTTAGTTGGGCTGTTGGAGGAAATCACAGAATCACTAAGGTTGGAAAGGACCTTCAAGATCATCAAGTCCAACCATTTCTCCAGCACCACCATGTTCCCTAAACCATGTCCTGAAGTGCCACATCCACACGTTTTTTGAACAATTCCAGAAATAGTGCAACAGAAGCAGCATCTGTGTCTGCACCTTTGTTGCAGGGCTCGGCGGGCACGCAACGCCAGCATAGCTGCTGCGGCAGCACCGCTTCCACGAGAAACCACCCCCGCCGCGGGCTGCGTGTACGTGTCGATAACGTGTGCCTGCGCGTACGTATCCTGACTCTCCAGGAGAGCGGATTTGACTGCGTCTGGGGAGTGCCCGGTCGCCAGCAGCGCCCGGCGGTGGTGACAGTCTCTCCGCCGCCCGCTGCCACCTCCCTTCTCTCCGCACTTCTGGCCTGCCTAAAACCAGACCGGTAGACCTCAAAAAGGATAAAAAGTTGTTTTGCACGTATGAAGTTGACACTTCAGCGCTAAAGGTTTTGCGGGGATCTGAATTACCTCTCTACTAATTGTACATCTGGTTTTCCTCACTCTGACAACTTCATGACTGGTGCTTGCTTGCCTCTGATTTCTGCACTGAGCTTCCATCCCTACAGCAACCGGTGCTCCAGTCCTCATCAAGTGTCATTACTCATCAAATACCACAGAGAGTAAATGTTCTGTGTTATCAAAAACAAGGGCTGAAGAAGGCCCCCATGAAAGACTACATCACTTAAAGAGCTTCAAGGGGTATTGTGGAATAGCCAGATAAGTCTGGATGGGATTACTTTCTTGTCTTGCAAATATTTTTCAAAAAGTTTGTGATGTTTTCCTTGCTTCCTGATGAAAATAGGTTTGGAAAAAAAATAGAGATCATGTATTCCTGAAAAATTACTACTATATCAATCAGAACATGTATCCCAAATGAGAAAGACGGGAATTAAATCCCCTGTCTGCCTCTTTCAGACCAGGGACTTCCCTTTGAAACCCATTCCCTCTGAGAAACACTTTTCATAAGGCAGGCCAAAAAAAAAAAAAAAAAAAAAACCTTAACTTACCTCTGACATAAAAATTCTGCTCTGGACTATCAGTCAAGGAGGAAAAGAATAGAAACTCACATTTAGGTTAGAAACATGTATATTTCAAATAATCTTTTCATTGAAAGAATTTCGTTGAGTACTGCAGAGTATTCACGTGTATGTCACTTGGTCGTCTTAGACACCGCGAGATACGGGCTCTAGCAAAAGCTCTACGATCTCCCCCAGGTTCATAAATCTGAGCGCCTATATAACTCTCAGTACCCCTTAAATGCTACCTTACATTTGGGCAGACCCAGCACGGCGTTTCTTTCATTGCCTACCTGCTACACCGAGCCGTAAGACTCCTTGGATGGAGCACAGCTGGGAATGCATTTGGGGGAAGCAAATATATTACCACTAATTATGACACCGCGGAGAGACAACACCAATGTTTCGACAATTAACAAAAAAATCATTTACTACACATGGACACCCTTGTTGAGTTACAAACAGACATTTCTGCTCCTGAGCTTGGGGCTTCGAGAGCAAACGGAGGAGTGGGGAGTGGGATTGGAAAGTAACCCGCTGCCTGGGAAGCTGCTCTCTGTTAAGCAGAACGCACCGATATTTCTTACCGGAGAGAGAAATGCTTTCTTGGCTCCTCCTTTGAGCTAAGTCTGGTGGAAGGGAACAGCAGGACGACCCTGCCCCAGGTGTTGCGCTGTGCCGTGCACTCACGTCCCACCCGTGGCCATCATTGCTGTTGGTTTTCAGAAGCCTGTTCATTCTTGCAGAAATAGGTTGCTCCCATTAAAAAAAAAAAAAAAACACAACTTCCAATGTGTAGAACAGATGAAAAGCATGAAATTGTGCATGGAAAAAGTGGGGGGAAGATCACCAAAGAGTCAGTTTTCAGTTATTAATTTCTTTCAAAGTCTGAAGCAAAGTTAACTTATATTTCTGCAGTTGTTTCAGCCAGCTCATGTTCTTAAAATTCATGGAAATTATGATTTCAAAACAGCCTTTAAAGGCCACACTGGATTCAAGACTTTTTTTAATCATGAGACAGAATAATCAGCAGATCACAACAGATAAGGCTAAAAGGAGCCTTCAACCTTCAAGTTGAAAGGTATCTCCAAAAGCGCCCGTAGGATTTGGTGCAGAGTCTGCCTTGTGCTCTAATCTTCCTAAAGGCTGCGGGTAACGACATAGTACAATTTCTCTTTTTTCACAGTGAGAGTCACATGAATCGATAAATGCTGCCTCATTTGCAAGCCAGGTGCTTAGTCCCCAGCTCTCGTAACACTCCGCAGACTGATGACTGATTAATTGACAAGTATTTTTGGGATACCTAGTGATGAATATCAACAACAAAGTGAAATGTCAGCAAGGGAGTGAAATACATTGCAAGGCTTACGTGGATTATGAGAAGTTGTCTTATCAAACAAGAGAATGAAGTCAAGGGATAAGCAAGCGCAGAATCAGAACATCGAGCAGGATAGTGATAAATAAGTCCAGGGAGATAATTTTATAAACGTAGATTTAACGGCTTTACTCAGATTTTCATCTTTTATTGTATAACCATTAGGTTTATTCAGAGATCGTGTTAGTAATCAGTTTGAGTAGAAGTGGCAACGTGAGTAGAAAAGGGGCTGCACAGAGGAATAGTTAGGTTGAAGAAAAGCAAAATTACAATTTCCCTGCTGCCTGCTAATGACTTAACGACCTCAAATGTGATCCATAGGGGGCTGCAAAAGGAAGCTGTCTTTTGAAATTCAAGCAGGAGTTTGATATCTGTTACGCTAATTTCCAGACAGTAATGTGACCAATTTTGTATGTAAACAACAATTTCGTCTGTCATTTTGGGCTCAACTTGCAATCCTTTTCAGTAAAAAAAAAATGAAAATAAAAATAAAAAAAAATCAGCAAGTAAGTAATGATGTCCCTTAGGCTAGAGTTGTGACCTGGTGCCATCCAGAAAACAAGCCGTGTTAATCGCCCAGCTGCAATGCCATGAAAATAAACACATCTGTTCCTCAGCAGTCGCCTGTTCTTATGTACCTCTTACTGGGTGCATCAAACGCACCATCTTAGGTTTGTAATGAGGCTGGCCAGAAAAGAAAAACTCTGCTTAACAAAATGGTTCATATTCCACCGAGTTTTGCCTGTTGTAAGGATGAGCTGGTCATGGCTTTGGGAAGAGATCGGAGAAAAACACGGTGGTAAGAGAATCGCTGTGGATATCCAGCGTTAAATCACCATTCCTCGAGATGCCTGATCTCCCAGCAGTTCCCCAGCCATGACACTGTGCGATCGATATTCCCCCCGCACACATTAATGAAATGACCAGCTTCCAATTTGCAGCCTCTAGAGCCCTAAGGAGGACCTGGAGTGATTTTAAGTTGTCCAAGAAAGGGGATTACAAAAGCAAGTGTAATTGTATACCCTACATATGATTGTGTGGGGATTTTTTTGGTGTCCACAAATTGCTAGAAACAGAAATTTTCTAAACAAAGTTTGAAACAGATTAATGGGAGTAGTAACCACCAAAATCATGGGGCTTGACCTGCGGTCTCATAAAACCAGTGCAAGCGCCGCTGCCACCAAGGGCTCCCTCAATCTTTTTGCTGCACACACAAAGCCAGAACCTGAGGAGCCTTTGTAACAGATGACTCCATGAAACATTTTCCCAAAACTTTTAATTTCGACAGATGAGAAATTCCCTACATCAGAAACTTTCCAACAGCCTGTAATAAACACACGCATTCACAGTTTGCACAAAGCACTTATATCCTTGCATTTTGTAAGCTTAGAACCAACAATTCTACTGGAAAATTCAAAAAAGACTCAGTATATTGAGAGATTATAACCAAACAATTATCATAAATTATTATGAGAATAAATATATATATTCCTTTTAAACACTGAAAAGTCTTATATTTAAGCAATTGTTTCGTTAGCGCTTAAATACCTATGATTACATGTTGGTTTCTACTGTTCAGAATATTTTATATGCACATGTAAGGCAAATGCTCAGCTATAAATCCCAGGTGGTGATTATTTTTAATAGTGCAATTATTTTCTCATCATAATCACTGGGGTACAATTCCTGTTAAACTATTCAGCATTCCTTGAGAAAGTTAAGTAAAAATCAATCTGATTTACTTTAAGGTAAAGGATTCCCAGCTCTGCTTTCTCCCCCTTCTCTGCTCAAATAAATATAAATGTGTATTAGCTATGGGGAAAATCAATTGAATTATATTGAATTTGCAATTCAGCCAAGTGTCTGCAAATTCAACTAATTATTTGTATTTTGAGTCTTGTTGATACTGCTGTTACTGAAAAGCTCAACAGCACATGTCTTTAATGCAAGCAATATCTGAGGCTTTTACACCTTCATTTCATTGAAGTTGAAATATTATTTGGTCTACTTAAATGGTTTAGGTAGTTTTCTACTTATTTACTGGAAATTGTGAGAAAAGGGTTGGTCTCCTGAAATGTATTTTATAAAGCAGCACATTTTCAATAGGTGTCAATAGCTTAGTACACATGCTGTATAAAGAGATTGGGACTGGACCCCAAAATCATAACTGACCGTGTTTACTTCCCATAGGACTGCTCTGACGAGCTTTTGGTGGAGGTCAGAGAGCAGCGGGTCCCCTCCAGACCCCGCACAGCAGGTCCTGCTCCAGGAGGCTGCGTAAAAAAGCCCAAAAACCATCATTCTCCCTATTCTGACAGTAAGAAAGCAATTAGCCTGATGTTAGTAAACCCTGACAGGGATGAGGAAAGCCTTCCCAAAGCCGCAGGGCAATGAATTTCAACCCGCAATAGGACAAACGCTGGTGCAAATACCTCAAAATCGATTTGAATCCACAAGGATGAGTTCACCGCAAAGACCTACCCTGCCAGGGTTGCTAAACACCCTGCGACATTTATCAGAGGAGTGCGGGCAACAACCTCAGTTCTGCTTGGCAGATTACATTCTGCCTCCATGAACTCACCTTTACAATTTCGAATGGATTGCACATTATTCATTCCCTGTTTCAAAATGTCCATTATTAGCAAAAATGACATTTCGGTAGAGAGAGAAATTATTTCAGTGTAATCTGCAAATCTATTTGTAAGGATTGCAGCGAAGCAATTAGGGGAATTTCTGGACTACAAACACTGTGTAATGTGAGATTTCATCTTGACTGATAGACCTGTCGGGATTTCCATCCAAAAATACAGCTGCGTTTCCCTCCTCTCCACCCCATCTTTTCATGAGTTATATCTGAAAGTTTTGTTCTTGCCTGTATTTATTATTGGCACCTTGGCACTTTACCCGATTTTAATCCATTTTAAACCTCCTGTTGTCCCACCGAGCAGAACAGATATCAAGCAGGACCGGAGAAAAAGGACAAACTGATGCCATATCATCTACAGCGCTCAGGAGCCACCGAAGAGAAATGCAAACCCAGTTAAACCTCTAAAATGTACCGAGTGCTCCTTGGGCAGAGGAAAGCAAGACTGACCAAAGCGGAGTTGGGGCACATCACGCAGTCTGCAGGACGACAACCAGTCCCATCATTTCCTAACAAAATAAGCAAAATGTAGGATCACAAGTTACAAGCTCTGCCAGTGGGCCCCAGGGCGTCATTTTAGGAAGTTATGTAGCTACTTTTTTTTATTTTTTAAGCTTTTTCCCCTCTTTCC
>NW_010521038.1:7132-45510 GCF_000687285.1 Phaethon lepturus
AGCTGTGTTCCAGTTTCTTTTGAACTATGCACCAGAGACATCATAAATAACAATCCTGCTGCCATCTCATTAAGGCTCAGAAATTTTCCAGCCATTAAAAAACTGAATTCCTTTCACATTTGCAGTTGTGCTGTCTCACTGGCAGCTCCCTCTGAAAGGTTCCCTGACATCCCAAGCTTAGTGCAAATAAAATCAAAACCGTAGTTCATCCTGTCTTCTCCCCCAGTTCTTTGTTAGAGATGCATTTTTCGTCCCATATTTCAAGGGTCATCTCCAGTTCCCCCTTCCCTCTCTTACAGCCCATATCAGTCAAATCTGTTAAGCACTATTATTTTTCTTTTCCTCCTTGGAAGGTCATGTCCCAATTTGATTATTGCACTTTTCCTTCTGGAGCCCTTCTTCACTACAATCTTTTTTTTTTCCTAGTCCATAGAAAACCAGTCTTCCTTTCTGCCTTGCAAATCCCCTCAAACCTAGCTGGTAGGTTAGTTTAGATAGTTAAAGTAAACTTAGTTTAAGTAAGTAATTAAATCTTGCACGTGCATGAAGAAATGTCTTATGAGAAGCTGGCATCCACACACCGCGCCTAGATCCTGTTTTGACCTGCGCGTTCCTGCATTGTCTCAGCAGGATAGGAAAGAAATTCATGAAGTATTTAACCAATTTCCAGAGCTTTTGTGTTGGAAACAGAAATAAACAGAACAGCTGAGCTGGTCAAAAGCATATCCAGCTGGGATCCTCTTCCCTAAGCCTCAGACACAGCCATGCCGGCTGCGCTGGGAGGGAACGCAAGCACAGATAAACAGAACGTTCAGAATAATTAGACACCCACAACACTGCAAATGACTTACATAGGGGCTTTCACGCTCTTTCAGAGTGGGATGGAGCTGTTCGTGACAGCTTTTTCATGGCTGCATCTGAACCGACTATTAAACTGGACAACAGAGCAGAAGAGCGAACCCAAGGCACCAGCAGCCCGCACCACCCGTGCAGTCAGCGGGAAGTTTTCATTTCCTACTCTGTGTACACCACGTTGCAGCCCTTACACGCAGACTGTACGTGGCCCTCAGGAGCCAAGCACAGGGTACGTCGTGGTAGGGGTGTGGGAACAGTTCCAGGTGAGCTGCTGGAAAAAAACACTGGAGATAATATCGAACGGCAGATGGAAATCTAGCATTCACGGACCATGTGAAATCCAAAATGTTACAGAATTAGCAACTAGGAGTGCCCCAAATGTCCATAACTTCTAGCATCAGGATGCTAGAGGAGGCCACCAGGAGTATTTGTTTCTATTGGGCATGGTGGTGTTGGGCTGACGGTTGGACTTGGCGATCTTAAAGATCTTTTCCAATCTTAATGATTCTGTGATTCTATTATAATCCAAAGTTATTGCTCAAGTAAAATACATCTTTACACATCAAGTGCCTCTAAAAAGAACTTTTATCATTGCTCATGCTCATTGCAGGCAAGCTTTGAGAATCCGCTGAGACAATCCTCTCGATACACGCTACACAAAGTAGGAGATACGATCCACACGGTACAGACTGATGCAAATGGGCCAGAGCTGGGGTGAGAGAGGGACGGTTCCCTCCGCCTTGCAGGTGAGGCAGGTAGGCAACTTGCCACAGATCACCAGGGGAACCCATGGCCACATCTCGAATTGAACACAGACTCTCCCGGGCTCTGCAGCACGCTCTCTGAGTGGCAAGAAAGGTGATGTTCAGTGGGTCGGCGCTAACAGCAGCACCGGGGTTGTGCCCGCTAAGCCAGCATGAATCTGGTACATTTGTTGAGAAGGGAAAATGAATGCATTTCGCTCACTCTTGTCCCAACATTTCTGCATCTGCCTCTGCTGGCACAGAGGAGCTCACGGCTCCATTAGTCACTTCCCATTCCCCCACCTTGTGGTAAGGCGACTTCCTCTCCCTTTGAACAGCCCTGCAAGCAACTCTCCTTTATTTGTCATAATGTCAAGCTCTTCCTAAAATTTGTCACTTCAGATGACAAATTTTTGCAGGACCTGTTGCGATAGGACAAGGGGTAACGGTTTGAAACTAAAAGAGGGCAGATTTAGACTAGAGAGGAGGAACAAATTTTTCACAGTGAGGGTGGTGAAGCACTGGCCCAGGTTGCCCAGAGAGGTGGCAGATGCCCCATCCCTGGAAACATTCCAGGTCAGGTTGGACGGGGCTCTGTGCAACCTGATCTAGTGGAAGATGTCCCTGCTCATTGCAGGGTCTGGGACTAGAAGACCTTTAAAGGGCCTTTCCAACCCAAACTATTCTATGATTCTATGAAAGAATAGTTTTCTATTGAAAAATTCTATGAAAAAAAGGCATATGAAAAAGCACTGTGGAATCATCTGCTTTCCACACACAACCAAAGCCACAAGTTTTTCAGCCTCATCCTAGGCTCCAGCAATCAGAGGACTTCATTTTTCGCTTGCTCCTGTTATGCAGAAAATATCATGTAATTCAAGTTTGGGAGGAAAGCGACACAGGACTGTTTGTGTCAGACAGCTGTCCCCTGCCCACCACCAGCACGACGTGGGCAGTTGTGCAGCTATGACCTGCCTCCACGGTCAAGCTCGTCAAGAGGAGAGCTGTGCCTTCTCTGAAAGCACCACAGAGAGATGAAGGGGTGAATGGAGCAGGAAAAGCTGGTGTCAACAGCAAAATCTGCTGCTGCAGCTGCACCACTTCAGAGCTTTAGACAGCAAATTGAGTATTGGCACCCTTCCCCATATCTTCCCGGGGAGAGCACACTATTTTAGAGGTATGACCAGACAAGTCTAGATATAGGCTTGGCCCTGACAAAATTTCACTGTAAATGGATAGAGGGGTTTGCAGTCACGTTGAAATTCTGGAAATATCTGGCCTTAGGCTCACATCTGGCATTGAACTCTAGCAATTTCTGGTAAGTGGGCAAGAAAATGTTTTTCTCATTCTATCTTAATGGTCTTCCCATCGTCTCCCAGTTCACCAAGGCAAAACACTATTCCACCTACCTCTGATGGGACATGAACCTTCTTTTCTTAGCAGAATTATTCACCTAGCCCGCTTTTACCATACTTTATCACGCAAGCTGAATACTGTACCTGCTTACACAGCCTGGAGATGTGACGCCACAGATTTTCATTATTCTCTTTGCAAACCATTCTGTATCTTTTTGTAATGGAGGTAGATAAAACTGTTTTCCCCCCTCCAGGCCCTAGAGTACTTTTATTTTTTAAATATTGAGTAAACAAATAAAAAGTCATGTTTAGTGACTGTTTTTACCTATACTTATGCCTAAGGTATGCCATTTTGTGGCACATTAATGAGAAATACGTATGTCAGAGCACGGAAATAGTACGATTTTCCCGCAGTCCATTGTGACAAAGCATTTATTTCTGACTGTGTTCAGCCACCGTCTGTGGCACACCGTGACAGCCGCCACTGGCGGGGTGACCTCCTGAGGCATCCCCGTGTGCCACCCGCCACTGGCGGTGTGACCTCCTGAGCAATCCCTGTTAGTACAGCTTCTTACCCTATCATTTAAGAAAAAGAAATTACTATGGAATGGCTCCCAAATGTGCACCTCTCCCTACAACTAAAATTCAAGGGATGAGGCAGGAGGCAGGACAGCTGGCAGAGAATGGTGTATTTTCCATGTTAATCAGCAGCGGAGAGCAAATAAAACATATTCTGGAAAACAGAAAATTGACTTCTTCCAAATCACGAGAGATTATAAGAATATATGCCTACCCTGAAAAGGAGAAGCAAGTGACTGACTCTGCATGCAAGAGCAGCCCCAGTCAAAAGCAAGGTAGCTCCCCAGCCTGGGCGGTGGTCAGCAGGCAGAGGAAACTCCCTCTCCCACAAAGGCTGAAGTTCCTGGGTAAGGGAAATGCCTTCCCTCCAGTGTAGACTTCAGGCATTATTTAAGGGAGTAAGGTCAAAAAAATATTTTGCCTTTTTGACTTTCTTGTTTGGTATGTTTTTTGGCTCTCCAACGCTTTGTCCTTGGAACTGAAAGCTCAAAAAGCAGCCGCAGGAAACTGAATTTTTATTCTTCTCCAGTCTTCTGCCAGGAACAAAAGCATTTGCTTACTGAACTACCTGTGGAGAAACACAAAACAACGCTTCAATCATCCATTCCAAAGCAGAAACGCAAGGTAAAAGCCAAACAACTGGGAGCCTGCTCAAGGATCATAAATTTCCTTATGCAACTCCATTTCTCTAACAAGCTTCTTTTCCTGAAAGTACTATTAAATAATAAATATTTTTTTTTAAAAAGCTCTCCTTTAAAGCAATTCTGGAATGGCAGAAATAAATTAATAAAGTGACTGGAGTACTGTTTTGAACATGCTTTCAGTGCTCATGAAATACACTGAACAAATTCAACTGACAGCTGTGTAAAATAAAAACTTCTATGGCTAGGAAGAGCTGAACAGGAGACAGAATGTGCTTCTTGCCTAGCGCCAGACATATCTCTCTAACCCTAACATATTAGGAAGAAAATATCTAGAGCGGGGATGATAGTTCAGTCATCATGTCAAAAATTAATCAGGTATCCAAGTATCTGTTTTGGATATCCAAGCATCCAAAAATTGTTCATCATAAATTATTAGGTTGCATTTAAACAGAGAAGTTAACAGGAACAGGAGTTCTCTTATTTCTTAGTCAACCAAATCTGCCAAGCAAAAGATATTTTTGTTGCTCTGTTTGGCTGTGTAGTAATTTCCATACTACAAATTGTGAATAGCTACTTGTGATTATAAAATAATAATTAAAATATGAAACAGACCAGTTTTATGGCATCAATCCAAAATCATTTGCTGCAGCACATAAGCTAGAGTATGACATTTGCTGAAGCCAGAGTTTCACTCCGGCTTTAAAATCACAAGACCAGAATACAAAACACAGCGTTCAACTCTAAAGACACTTACGAAGCTTAAATACCTGCGTTTAGAGGCTATGTTCTCTCAGAACAAGAGAAAGTGTTTACAAAGCATACGCAATCCAATTCCTTGGTCTGTCAGTAATTATAAAAATAGTTTATATTTGCAGCACTTCATCTCATCTTCAGGATCTCGCATAGAGGAGTATAGTGATAAAATATGGGGCTGGCTTTGGCTTTTACAACACTGAGATTAATCAAGTATCTGTATGCAGTCCAAAGGGACGATAAATCGTGTTTGTCACACCTACAACCAATTTTCTGAAAACAAAAGATGTAACAATTTACAGAACCTCAGATGTCCTATATTTGTCCTTTCTCTGAGAGCTAGAAGTGAAGACAGGATCCATCCTTTTTTTTTTTTTCGTAATAAGCATCTTTTTTAATAGCCCACCTCTTTTTAATAGCAGATTTCTTACTACAGCTGAAGCTTTCGCTTGAGGCAGAAGACGTTTGAAGTGTTTTAAACGGAGCACTCTGGGCTCCATGGAGTGACCTAGATTATACTTCATATAAATGAAGTTATTATATTAATCTCAACATTCATCATGAAGTATGACAAAGTTTAAAAGGCCTTAGATTTGTTTTGAAAAACAATATTATGAAAAATCCTTCCTACCTGTTTAATTTGCTACCTCCTTCTACATATATATTCTAGTTAAATGACATGTTTGTTTTCTTTATCGGTAAATATTAGAACAATATGAGGGATTAAATTAGAAAAAAATATGTGCTGTTGCAAACTCTTAGTTACAGAATTACTGGCTTCCACTGCATTGCTTAGATAATTCACTGATCCATATACCCTAATAAATATTCACACAGGCCAGACTCAAGTACAGATCTTTACCAGGCAGATGTGTTTGAGGCATCTCATTTTCTGGAGACAAGAAAACACATGAGAGTCATCTTCTCTGCATTGTGCCCAGTCACCTTTGGTTACCCCCAGCCGAAATTGCCAGGTACCCAATGTCAGCCGAGTTAGCTTGGCTGCAGCCCTCACGCGGGTTCGACGCGAGATGTGAACTCGTGCCGCAGGATGTGTAGCGAGACTCATTAGCCGCGTTGCAACAGCGACTGAGCAAGTCTCCGGAGCGCCGGGGCTGAAAACACGACTTGAAGTCTGGGGCAGAGAGAAGCCACGTGCAAAAAAAGACAGGGGAAGAAGAAATATCAGAGGCACAGAAGAACATCCATGTGCAGAAATTTCAAACACAGGAGGACTCTCCAGTTTAGGGAAGCTATAAGTGGGGAAGGGTACAGCTAGGACCTGTTATATTCAGAAGGTGAAAAGAACAGTTAGTTGCAGTTTCTCATCGTACAACATAATGACGCTATCGGGCACCGAGCTTAAAATAACAAAAAGGAAGCGTTTTTTCACATAATACATAATCATGGGAACTATTGTTACACAAACATGCAGAGGCAAAAAACATCAATTACTTCAAAAACTGTTTTAAAAATTCAGGGACTGCCCAGAGGAGGATCACTGCCCACTTCTCCTCTTCCTTTTCCTAAGCATCCGGCCTGTTACAGCTGCCAGGAATGAGATACAAACTAGAACGCTATAGGACTCACTCACTCAGCTTCATCAGGTAGAAAGCACTCATCTCAATTCAAAATGCTCAGGGAGTTCAAAGCAGCGGCAATAACAATGAAAATTTAAGATCTGCCCATCAGAATAAATAATATACTGAATAGTCAGTAAGTATATATCAAGCTTGTTATGGCCATTCTATGCTATGGGAATTAGAGCCGGGATTGAGAGATTGCAAGCAGCTCCAGTATTTCTCACCTGAATTACACAGCTTCTTTCACACAGAAGGTCTTTCAAGACAGAAGGAATCATGACTAGTTTGTGTGCGTAATATTTACTTGTTTTCATTTGGATTGAAACAAGCAAAGAAATTCAGGATCTAGATGCCCTTGGCATCACTCATAAATGCAATTTAGTGCACTGAAACCCAATATATTAAAATAATCTTTATAAATAATTATGAACTGACACCTAAGAGCTAACATAGCTGAAATGACAAATTAAAAATGTCACTTCGTGATGTGCATTAGTCCAGTGTCACTCAAAGCCAATGCGTTCTTACTCATATCAGACTAAAATTGCCAGCAACTGTGGGTTTTTTATCCTTGAACGAGGTACAGCTGAACGCTCTGCAAAGAAAAATCTGAGTCTAAAGCAGTTCTTTTGGAGCAATCCATAAACCATCTGCATGTGCCATTAATGTAGGGCATTGGAGCAGGGCTCCTGCGAGTCAAAACGCTCACAAGACAGAAGTGTGTCTTTGGAAAACAAAACATAAAGGCTTATAAAAAGGTATTTTATAAGCTGGTAAAAAGATTACAAAGGTGAGTGAAGGAGACTTGGATAACACTAAAACAAATAACCCAACTGTTCTTTCTCCAGAAGCCCCAGGCAAGTTAACAGGTAGAGCTTTCTGGACTCTGAGAAGGGCAACATCATGAACAGAGGTCTTGTCAGACATCAAAGCATCCTTCTCATGTAGGTATATGTGAAACAAGTGCAATATGTGGAGAAGTATGTATGGAGATGATTCTTGGGGAAAAGAAAAAAAAAAAAAGAATTCTCATCTGGTTCTACCTTTTGTTCCATCAGCAGTCAATATTTGCTGCTGGCTGTACCTCCTTCTGAGCTAACCATCTTAAACTCCTCCTTTCTCCTTTCTTCAAGCAGATATCACTGAATCTGCATGGGTTTTGCAGATGAAGAAGGGTTCATACAGCTTTCCCAGGCAGTGGTTTTTGAACTGCTGTCACTCACAGGATTCTGCATTCAACATAATGAGTGAGCAGATCAGCAACAGGGACAACAGTTACCCTTCTTCAGCCGCTGCTCGGACATTGCTAGTTGAAATCAAGTCTACAAAACAATATTGTGCATGACAGACCCAAGCTGCTGGATTTATTATCATTTATGCGCATTGGTGTAACCTTAAAATGAACGTCCTTAAGGTTGTTATCACCAGCAGGAAAGGTGCACACAGGTTGCAGTTCAGCCTGCACACCTGCCTATAGATCCAGAAATGTCCAGCTGGTTTCATGGAACATCCAGGCTTCCCGTGCCTTCTGGTACCGCTGCAATGTCACATCAGTAATGCAAAACGCAGAGCCAGAAAGTGAGGGCCCCTATTGAAACGTCATCTGCGTCATCAAAGATCCTGAAAAGCTTGTGAACAGCAAGAGAACTCAGGCAGTAAGGGAGGCACAGGCTTCAGCGCAGGGTTATTTAGCATGTAATTTGATTTCATGCGTTTTCCTGCTTTGTATTCATTGATTTCAAATCCTTCCTCAGTACCCATTTCTGCCACAACAGCTATGGTAAATTGCCGGCTCGTACTGGATAGGCAAGTGGCCAGCTGAGACCTTGGACATAATTAACATGTCTACTTTAACAACCCACCTCAAACCTTCTATTTATACAACAATGCATCTATGTAAAAACTACTTCTGGTCACAGTCCTTTCCATTTTTTTAATCATCTCTCCCTCATATTTGTTACATTCCATTCATTCATCACAACATCTCATAATTTAAACTGTAAGCTGTTGAGGACAAAAAAATATTCTGTCTTTCTCTATTCTTGTGCAATGAGACCAGGAACAACGAGACCCTGCCACAATATCTCCTCTGGAAATTAATATACATAATAATATTATTCTAACCTTCCAACTATTTCCTTATCATTTTGAAGTTTGGGGGTTTTTTTCCTGTATTTTTTAAACAGAGCAGTGGAGGCTGCTGTCTGATTTGCCTTCAAATCAGAAGGCAAATCTGTGAATTAAGATGCCAAGTGCTGCACCTCTTTGCACTCTGTACCGTGTGCTCCTTACAGCATGCATCTTCCATAGAGAAAAACCTGTTGTAGCAGCAGCGGATTAAATGAATCCAGACAGTTTTTGTCCTTCAGGGAAAGATGGCTCGGTTTTGTCACGCTCCGGTCTGTCGATGCTCCGAAGTCACAAGATAGCAATCTGCAGTACGCAGCATCTCAGTATAGCAATGGAGATTGGAAATGGAAATTGTGTTCTTCTTTGGAGAAGAAATTATTTTTCATACAACATCTGTTGACCAAAATGCTGCAATTCTGGTGAGCAGTTATCATTTAAGCAACCTTCAGCTTCTCACAGATGGATGAAGGAAGCAGACGGGTCTTCACGCATTCCTGGTGCCTAATTTCCCTCTTCCCGATTCCCTGAACACAGAACACACAAAACGAGACAATGACAACATGAAGTTGGTCCGACTGTTTCCATTCAGTCAAACTTGTTCCGAAGAGCAAACCTGACACCAAAAACCCATCTAGCAAGTGTTTTCCACCAAAACCCTGCTCAGCGAGAGCGTGTACAAATGGAAAGGCCTGCTGCCAGTCAAAGGGAAAAAACTCTTGGGGTTGAACCACCCACCCATGAGCAGCTGTGAATAGCAACAGCAGCCTGTAATCATGAGTGCTATGCCCTGAAATGATCACCTCACACTGTTTTGCTTATGGGCAAGGGTGTTTTTAATATTTTAAATTTTTTTTATGCTAAACAACCAGGTTTAGCGTCACAGTTCTTTTGGTAGTGTGATTCTGTGCATTCATAGAAATGAGAATCTATACAGGAAATTTTTTTTATATACATTTGTCTTCTAATAACCATGAGTGATAAACAAAGTCCCTCAGATGTCACCCACAAGACTTGTTTTTCTAGGGATCTAACGGCTCTTTTTGATGTATGCAGCCAACAGCCCACATCCCTCTCGGCTCACTACTCCACAATAGAATAGTTCATCCATGCAGAAAATAAACATATTGATGCTTTCATCCCTCCCTTCCCTAAGCAAAGCCACCCTGTGACCCCAAGGACCAGGCCGGACCCCTTTCAGTGCTAAGAACTGCTCTGAATCACAAGCAACAGGAGTGATTGCCAACAGACACCTCGCGCTCCTTTCCTCACCCCTGGGAAGTTAAGATTTTATCGATCACTTACAAACGTCCCACAGACACTAGTTTAGAAGTAGACGTTTATTAGACTTCAGTCTTCCACTGGCCAAACAGATACATGCAGAATAACCCATGGCTTTCATCATTTTCCCTCCTGAGGCACAATTCGGCCATACAGCTAATTCATGCTGTAGATTCTGCTCAGCGAAGCACTGCAAATTATCCACACAAGCAAAAAACCACTTCCAGACAGTAGATTTCGGTTAAGCATCATTCAAAGATTTGCATGCAAGACTCTCACCACAGTGAACCATGAAGACATAACTCCATGATACATTGAAAAGATACGCTGAACGCATTTGTTTAATTTAGAGTGCAGAAAAGAGCCAACTTTCATTCCCGAAACAATCATTCAGCGACAGTTGAAAATTAAAACTCTTCAAAACCATCCAGGGATAACATGTGGTGGTGATGTTTGTTTGGTTTTAATTAAAATATTTAGACATCTGGAATTTAAAGGAATGCCAACAACCTTCAACTTACTGATAGAGAGGGGAAATAAGATACTTCTAGTATATTCTAACCAGTTAATTTTAGTTCACACAATTAAAAACATTAGTCCTAACCAACTTGATTAGCTATATATTGAGCATTCAATGTCATGTAAGACGTCCAAGTTTTCTAAGCAGCTGGTCAAGGTACACTGCACGGTCCACCTGCCTCGCAGACCCAAGTTCATAATCCTCAGCTGAAAAAAGTCATGAACAACACACACTTCAGTCCACCGCTATGAATCGCAGCTCTGTTACGACATCAGTTGATATCAATTGCTCAGTAAAGTAGAAAGGGTCTACTCATTTCTTTATAATGTCAGTTTAACAATGTTTGTTAAAAATGGTCTTTACTAAAGCTTGGTATGCACATTTGCATATTTCTTCCAGGTTTATGGACAACATCAGGTCTTACTAATTAAATTTCCTCTACAGTTATGACGATTAAGAAGGTGGCAACTGAACGAATAACACTATGTATAGTTGTACTACTTACTTTTTTCTGTTTTAAGATATCGTTCTTGCAGGCTACAGAAACTCTCCCTAGGTAATTTTTGTTACAGAAAATTATTCTTGCAACCATAATCAATGAGGAAGAATAGTGACTCAGACAGGTTTAGGTCTACTAACACAAGGGGGGAAAAAAGTAACCTCTTGAAAATAAACTTCATCATTAGCAATAAGCTCCAACTGTAAGAAACAGTAATAAGAAACTGTAATTAAGAAATGTAACATTTTCCTGAACAGTTTAAATGTGATTAAAAGATTTTTTTTTTTTAATTCCTTTTTTTACCATTTACCTAATAGTGGATCACTACAGCTGAAGGGTGGAGGCAAAATTTTGGAAACAGCACTAATTCTAATAAGGAAAAAAACATTTCTGCAGTTTGCTACCTTTCAAAGATAAGATCGCCTACTAACTAACCTTTTGAGAAACTGGATCTGAACAGAGAGTGGTGGCAGCAAGTAGTGGGATTACTGCAGAGATCAGAGTGGCATTCCCAGAGAACTTAGCTTCATGTGTTTTAAATTCTACACAAAAGATAATTTAATAAATATCGAACCTATGATGTAATAAAACAGTATGTGGCAAGAACACTGTGAAAATATGAAAGGTCTGCTACCACTACAGCTATTTTTCTTCAGTCTTAAAAATCATTTATCAAAAGCACCTTAACAGAATGAGTTATACAGCTATATTGTATACACAGATACAATTTTTCCCTCACAGATCTGTATTTAAGCACCTTAAGTAAGTGTCACACAGACGAACTGCTTTAAAACAGTTTTCAGCTACATACAGGAAAAAAGTGACTCTCCTCTCCTCTGCCATCTAACTTGATACATGCCAGGAGCCCACATCACAGTTAAAAAGAGTGAATATCCCATCAAACCTGCTTGATTGGATAAACCAGCTTGGTGGCTGTGCTTCAGATTAGCTTTGACCTTCTGTTTGGAAGCAATTAAGCAGGCGGTATGTTCTACTATTTTTATTTTTTATGAGGATAGTGAGGTTGGCTTGGTTTTCTCTCAGGAGTGAAGTTCCATTTACATGTGTTCCAGAACAATTTGGACATCAAAAGAAAAACATTGCATCTAGACCTTATCACCCTCTACAACTACCTGAAAGCGGGTTGTGGTGAGGTGGGTGTTGGTCTCTTCTCCCAAGTAACTAGCGACAGAACAAGAGAAAATGGCCTCAAATTATGCCAGGGGAGGTTGAGAATAGATGATATTAGGAAAAATGTCTTTACTGAGAGAGTGGTCAAGCATTGGAACAGGCTGCCCAGGGAGGTGGTGGAGTCACCATCCCTGGAAGTGTTCAAAAAATGTGTGGACGTGGCACTTCAGGACATGGTTTAGTGGGCATGGTGGTGTTGGGTTGACGGTTGGACTTGATGATCTTAAAGGTCTTTTCCAACCTTAACGATTCTATGATTCTAGAACTGGCATAAATATACTGTCATGAGGCCTCCTGGGTGTAAGAGGGGAACTTCTACAGAAAGTTGATGAAATGCGTTTAGAAGAAAATTTACTTGATGATCTATATACACTCATTTCATCCGGTGGGGACTTTAGAAGGGCAAAGGGAGGGGTTAATTTGATACGGCCTATGAAGGTCTTTAAAATTTTTATTGTGTAGGGATTTTTTTCTATCTGATGCTTGAAGAGAAATTAAATGAAGTGACATTCTTTAATCCAATGTTGCAAAATCCTGAGGTTTCAAGGTAAGGCCTTACATATCTCATAACAGTCAGTTTAAGGCAAAATACAAAGGCAATAGACAGAAAGCCCACAAACATCAGTGATTAAATTAAGAAGGCTATACAAATGTATTTTTCCACTGCATAACACATTTGAAATGTTTACCAAAAAAATTCTAAAATTCTTTAAATTAATTTTTGAAATGTGAGAACTATTTTTGCAAGGATCGTTTCTAAAAATACCGAGTAGAAATAGGCAGGGAGAGGAGTACTGCACTTTCATATATGCTTGCACTCAGCAAATTACTATAGCTGCACTGGAAACATATTCAACTATTATACCTCTTATTATATACCCTACAACTGATTTGAAATATATATTCAAAAAACAGAATTTACTTTCCCTGTCTGTATGTTGATTTAGATATTTGTACTTGTTATTCTTGATATGCTGTAAGAGTGATGCAATTGTGAGAAGCAAGACCTCAGGTGAACATCTAAATACAAGTGAAAAGCTCCCTCAACTGTCAAAAATTGTATTTCTATTAATACTAGATTTACAATCATCCTTTAGGACATAACAAACCAGAGAAAAATGTTATCAGTTGTAGGTAAAACTTACCTTCAACAGTGCCTCCTGAATTAACGGGCGGTCTAAGAAGCCTCTAAACTCCTTTCTAAGTCATAGTGTCAAGGATTCTCCCAAAAATCAATATCACATAGCAGCAGCAATTATAACTATTCTTTACCTACAGCATGTTAAGAACTTTAAGTATTTTTCATTGTGCTCTAACACCAGAGATGAGATAGAGTTAGTGTCGTTGCTGTGGTTTAACCCAGCAGGTTGCCCAACAACCACGCAAGCTGCTCCCTCACCCTCCCCCTGCAGTGGGATGGGGGCGAGAATTGGAAAAGAAAAAGGGTAGAACTTGTGGGTTGAGATAAAGACAGTTTAATAGGGGAAAAAAAAAAGATAAAAGAATATACAGAGCAAGTTATGCACAGCACAATTGCTCACCACCCGCTGACCGATGCCACAGCACCTCCCTGGGCAGCTGCCCCTGCTTTATATACCGAGCATGACGTCATATGGTATGCAATATCCCTTTGGCCAGCCTGGGTCAGCTGTCCTGGCTGTGTCCCCTCCCAGCTCCCCGTGTACCCCCAGCCTGCTCGCTGGCAGCCCAGAGCATGGAAAGTTGAAAAATCCCTGACTGCTCAGCAACAACTCAAAACATCAGCACGTTATCAACATTTTTTCATCCCAAATGCAAAACACAGCCTCACGCTAGCTTCTGTGAAAAAAATTAACTCTATCCCAGCTGAAACCAGGAGAGTTATTCAGCAGGTTTTCTGGTATTTTTCTTCAGCCAACCATTTCTCCGAAAACTGTAGTTGACCAAACCACTGACATTCCAAAGACCTGAACATTGCGTACCAGAACCACACGTTTCTAACTCTTAAGTCTGTCTACTTAGATTGCCTCTATATTCTACCCAAAAGCACTAGAGCAGCTGTCTGAAGCAAGGACATTCTGCAGCTTGGAAGATTAGATTCTTATTAAACATAAAAATAAATCCTAGTGTCAGAGACTTTAATGGCCAAAAGGGCCAGTCGGATCATCTGCTTTGAACAGTGCAACACAGACCATTACGTTTCATCCAGTAGTTCATGCATCAATTTGACTAGTTCAGGCTGAGCACAGACACTTCTGATTTAACTTGATTTTTACTGAAGTTCATTTAAGTGCTGCCATTAAGCATGGCAGAGACTCTCTGTTTGCATAACACCTCCCACGATGCCACTCTGATCCTCAGTAGAACATCCTGTTCTTCTAAAAAAATAAGTATTAAGGTGATGCCATACCTGCTTCTGCTATATTAATGTCCTTTTCATTACCCCATGTTCATGAACGATCTTTATTAAGATTTATGATTATCTGACAAAACATCCTCAACTTGTCAGCAAACTTCCATTTCGGCTAGAAACACAGCCGAATATCTCTTTTGGTTTAAGAGATATTGAGAGTTCATACATTTTCCTGCTGTTTGCAGCCTAATCACTGAGTCCTGCTCTCCCTCGAAAGGTCTATGTGGATATCACCTTCCTGTCTCCAGCTCTCGATCTACTTTTCACCTACCCTAACCCACCTCTAAAGTCTTCCAGTGCTTCCTCTGTTAACTAGTATCTATTTTCCAGCTACAATTCACTCCTGACATTATTCCAATCATTCATACACCTGTTTTACAAACAATTTACCAACATAAATGCTTCAGGTTCCTTAGGGGATTGAATTGCACCCATTGATCATAACTGTTGCCCAATTCAAATGCCTTAGATCCTTCAGCATTTGAGGGATTTAAACAAATCTTAGCAAATAAGCGTGCTAAGGGGTGAAGGTCTTTATTTTTCTTTTTGTCAACTACATACCAAAGGTAGAAGTTTTGATGTTGAGATAATACCGTTACCAAAAGTACTTCGGGAGTACAGATCAAGGTGGAAAGGTTAGTAGTCTCAAAAGGTTCTGTTAAAATCAGGGATCCACTGACATGAACTAGGCTTCTTATTCAGACAGGTCCGTGAAGGATGATAACATTTTGTACAGTCTGTTGGAGTAACAAACACAGAAGAGGAAAGAAAACATGAAAGGCAACGACTGGCAAGCAGAGCAGCAAGGATGGGCTGCTCTGCTAACAGGAACGAAGCAGCGGACTCAAGAATCCGTTATGTAGTAGATAAGGAGGAACACACAGGATGGTGAACAGCAGAGGTTAGTTAAAAGATGCCAGCTATTCAGCAGACCTAGCAGGTAAAAACAGAATACAACAACAAAAAAATCCCATACAATGACCTAAAAGGACAAAGTGATTCTTTTGTGGATTTTTAAGAGACCTGAGACAGACTTTAGAATATGCTCAAAAAAAATACTTCTTAAGTATCATGATGTGAAATCTACCCAAAAGAACCACCCAGATATTGTGACATTGACTACATTTGTCCAGCTATTACTCATGACATGTTTCTGGTATGCACTGGGGAAAATAAGGAAAGCATCAGTGATTGTAGTGGGATAGGCTTGCACCTACAGCGCGAGCACCGGCATCACAAAGATGTTGCCCTATCCCACCCCCTAAATGTACTCTTGCTGCCTTGTGTCTTCCAACCACATGGGCTCGAGACCGACTGAAATGTTGACCATCTTCAAGCGAATCTCTCGCTCGCTCCCACTTACTCTGCTTTGGCTCACACTTCCGACTGGTCTGAGAGCGTGCAAACCGGATTCCTTCTGGAAGAAATTCACCCAAAAGGCACACTCTGCAATGCTCCTGCTAACGGCTGCTGCAGCCATACTGTAGGACTAAAACTAATCCAAAGCAAAACTCCCAAAACATGCACAGAAGGAACGCCCACATGCTCAGCATCAAGAGTTTTGCTCCACAGACCCATTCCTATAGTGCCATGGTACCAGCTGCTCTCACCATTGCCCTTGCTGGGGCAACACGTCTCAGCAGAGCATCACACACAGCTTCTCAGCTCCTCGCGCTTCCTTCCAGTATCGTTAGATCCCGAAAAGCTTTGAAGTCAGACTGTTCTATTGTCTTTGATGCTAGCACTTCAAAAGATTACAAGCTAGGGACCAGTGTTCCTTTTAAAGCATCCTCCTCTAAATTTAACTGTGGGACATTGAAGATCAGATGTTGCAAAGAAGATTATGTCCTACATGACCACCATGGCTGCACGGGGCTATCTCTTGGCAACAGGCACAGCTGTGTGCATCCCCTCAGAAATGCAACCAAATATTGTCTTAATATCTCGTTTAATAACCCAGAAGTGTCTTGGTGCAGAACAGTTTCAAACTTCAGATGTTTGTGCATCTCCTGATTTGTTTGGGTTTTTTTCAAGTTGCAAAATATAACAAAAGTTTACTATAAAGAGCCACAAGGACAGCTGATGCTTGCAAACAGAGCCATCTGCAATGCTTTACTGTAGAAATACATTTTCTTTCCAACTTGCAAGAGTGGGGTTTGGGATTTGGGTTTTTTTGTTTGGTTTTGTTGTAATTTTTGACTACTGCATAATCATATCAGGGCCACTCAGTTTTCAGAATCCTTATCTTCTGACTAAATGTAATTTTTTACTGGCACTAATAAAGCGCAGGAAATGTTTTCTAATGAATGATTTACATATTCTTTGAAAGGCAAAAATCACTAACAGCTCTATAATCAAGGAACAAGCGACTTTTATTGGAATTACAAAGCAACATGAGTTTAAAGCTCTAGAAGACAAACAATTCCTTGGTGTCCACATGCTCAAAAGGAAGATGCTCATTTTGGATAGTTCTACACTATCAAATTCAAAATATTCTGCTTTCAAAGAAAAACCAAAATGGTCAAAATGTGTGAAATATGGTAATAAATTGCCATTTTCTTCAAATAGCAACAAAAGCATAACTGTTAATACTTTGCTAGCTACTTGTAACTGTATGCTATAATTTGTATGATTTTCTGTTATATATTTTATGGTAGTCCATCTGACAGGTAATAAAAGGGAAGAAAATACAGTTTAAAGCAATTTGTAGTACTATTAATCAAGAGAGTTAAACTCACAATAATGAAGCAAACCAATGAAGTACAAAGGCCTTGTCACATACGGTTATGTGCTGCATTTCAATTTTAATTTGCTGCATTTCACATTAGTATTTTTCATTCAGAGGATGTGAGGTTATATTCCCTTCCTTGTAATAGAATTTATTTTTAAATTTTATGCTTGAACTCCTAAAAATAACTTTATTCTGCTAGTGTAGCAATGCAGGGTAGACTGTGCAAACAAGCAGCCATTCCCAACGTGACAGATTCCAAAGTACGTGTAGGGCTCAGATTTCACATCAGTATTTTTCATTCAGAGGATTTGTGAGGTTATATTCCCTTCCTTGTAATAGAATTTATTTTTAAATTTTATGCTTGAACTCCTAAAAATAACTTTATTCTGCTAGTGTAGCAATGCAGGGTAGACTGTGCAAACAAGCAGCCATTCCCAACGTGACAGATTCCAAAGTACGTGTAGGGCTCAGAAATGAAGCGCTAGGAAGTCTCTTCACGCAGCAGGTGACAATGTCTAGGTTGGTGGGGTTAGGGCATAACAGAAACGTTTCTACTGAACCATAAACCACAATTTGTGGGCCTTGGTTGGGACACACCACCGGCATTCAGTGCTTTGACTGCCTCATTCTTCTCTCCCCTGTTCCACTTAGGAACACAAATACCATTGCAGGTCTGAAACAGTTTCATTCCTATTAAAAAGATCCACGATGTCCATCAAGGCACCTCCAGTTCAGGTATTCAGTAACTCAAATTCAGAGGACTGTTACCACTTGCAAGGACACTTTAAAATCCTAAAGGCAAGTTTCTTAACCATCTAATACTATCAGTGCACTCCCACACATCAGGTGGGATGCTGCCAAACAAACAAACAAACCTTTAAGATCATCAAGTCCAACCGTCAAGGAGCTTAACCAACGGGAGAAACCAAGCCCACAGCTGTTCATAACTCCTTGCTTCTTGGGCGCAGAACCACCACCACCCTCCAGGACCCAGGTGCAGAGCCTTTGCTCACAGAATCATTAAGGTTGGAACAAACCTTTAAGATCATCAAGCCCAACCGTCAACCCAATACCACCATGCCCACTAAACCATGTCCTGAAGTGCCACGTCCACACATTTTTTGAACACTTCCAGTGACGGTGACTCCACCACCTCCCTGGGCAGCCCGTTCCAATGCCTGATCACTCTCTCCGTAAAGAAAATTTTCCTAATATCTAAATCTCCCCTGGCACAATTTGTGGCCATTTCCTCTCATCCTGTGGCTAAACATTTCTACAACTCCTTTGAATATATGATATCCAAAGGAGTAAGAGGTTTGGTAGTTTACACAAAGCAGTTGCTAAATAAATTAAAGAATAATTCAAGGAAGTGAAAAGGAACAGTGAATCCTGGCAGATCCTCTACTAACAAAAATTACATGTTTTATTTTTAAAGCGTGATGTTGCACTACCCCTGTGCAAGTTACATAACCCTAAAGGTACACTCTACATATAAGAAGCCAAAAACTTACAGTTAGTCCAAAATCTTAACAGTAATCAAATAGTCTTCAGTGCAGTCACAATAGTCTAAATCAGTCAGTTATTGCAGAAAAAGTACAACCTCTAAGATAATACAACTAGCAGATGTTACATACTCACGCATTTCCTTGTATCTAACCCTTTCTCTAGACCTGCACACAGGTTACCACTGCCCACGGGGGTCCTGGGATCGGCAGCACCCTCTTCCACACAAATGGTCAGGGTCCCATGTTGTTCATCAGGAGAAGCAGGATGCTGATGGTGGGGATTGTTTCTCCTTCTCTCTAGTGTCTACCTGGAGTAATATTACACATTTCCAAAAACGTTCTACTCACTCGTCTTTCTTTATTGGTCTGGCAATTCCACTTTACAGCCAAATAATTATACGTATAGTGTGCAATTTACTCATGTTACGTGTTTTTCTTTCTTCTCTTATCCCTAAAAACGTGTTTTGCACAATTCTTTAGGCTGCATTTCTTTAAGGATCAGCACTTGGCCACGGCTGATTTGTTTATATCCATGGGGCTTCTGGCACCTGAGATGATAGACTAATTGATTCTACACAAAATAACTACTTATTACTAGCCATTAGCTACAGAAATATATCAAAATAGTTGTAAACATAGGCAGTACACCATGCAATTTTACCAAGTTAGTCTGTCATTTGACAGTTGCTGTTACGGCTAAAACAAAGCTTCAGATAGGGCAAGATAAGCCCAGATAAATCAAGCTCAGCGAGTCTTCACGCTAAGGCCTTGCAGAGTTAATACAAGTTACAAGCAATGTCAATACTGTGGTTACGTGGTTTACAGGGCTATACCAATAGCTGGTCACTCTCCAGGGAAGGGGTAATGTTGTCTTGAAACTCCTTAAGCATCAGATAAAATAAAATTCAGGCCTTCCAAATCCCCTGGAGAATACTCTAACGTCATGATATAAAATACCAGCTCTGGTTAGAGCTTCCACCCACTGCACAGTGGCAACTGCTCAGCTGAAGGCCGTTTGTGTGCTAGGTGACTGGGGCTTTGGAGGAATGGGTGAAATTTAGGTGACCCAATGCTGCATTCAGACAGCTGTTTAGCTTAGCAGGGCACAGGAGGCTCCAGCCATGCTCAGACATTGAGGAAACTTTAAAAGTGAAAAGGAATATACGCTAGTTAGTTTTTAGCTTCTTCAAGATAAGGCAGTTGGTGGAGCATCAGCTTTTTGGATTACCTTCTTACATATATGTGTCTGAACTCTGCTATGTTCTCTTTCAAGCACCAAAACCAGCTCTCTAAATGTAGTGTCATGGTACACAAATTAGGAAGCTGATTTCCCTCAGCTCCTCATGTAGAAGAGGCAGATGGACTCCTCTGGAAGGTAATTTTGATCATAAAAACTTAATTACCATTTAAATACAGCTAAAAAGAAAATACCACAAACTTTTGCTTTGCAATTTATTTATGAAGAAGAAACATATAAAAATTACAACAAAAGGTGATAAAAATATTTAAACATTGTGAAGAAAAACAAAAAAGGTAAGTCAGACAAAAATCACATAATAATTGGGAAGGAACTTTCATTTCCCATCATTCAACAAGCCATATAAAACAGTATCCTAAAGCAGCAAGAATAAGTACTGGATGCAATTACAGCTTCAGCAGTCATCTTTCTTTTCTTCAGCCTATTCAAAGCACTAAAAGCCTGTATATTCCAGGTAGTGAAGTGCATATTCCCTTAGTACAGGGACAAATTCAGCTATAGAGCAGAAAGAATGAAAGAGAGAAAAGAAAAAAAAAACCCAAATACAGCTGCTTAGTCTTCGGTGAAGTATGCCTCCAGTCCCTCCAGTTCTGCATCAGGTGTTGTATTTGAAGAGGTGGGAGCAGAATCTGAATTCATGCTTTCCTGACTATTACTTTTTTGTTGAGAGTTTCCTGAATTACTTAGTTCCTTCTTCAGTTCTCTACCACCACTTAATAGCTTTTGACTCTCTGTAAAATACTGATTAGGATGATTCAAAGAAAACCCAATGTCATCAACCTGTACATAAAAGGAAAGGAACCGTGAGTTATTATATTTATTTCAAAAAATAATCTTTTTCACATTCAAGAACAAATTAATTAGCAATTTAATAAGTTCCAATTTTGTTGGAGAAAGAGGCATCAGTTTGTAAATACTATCCCAGTAAATACTGGCACGACACAAATTTACTTTCATCACAAAATTTCTTCATGTTCAAAATAAAATGACTGCTTTGGCACATTCAAACAAAATTTCACACTGTCTTTGCTGTAGTAAAAACACCCTAAAACACATAAAATAAATAAAATGGCATAGCTTTACATATGTAAGGCAATTGAACCTACATGTTAAAATAGCATTTCCCTACCCCAAAGAGGGACTGGGGCAAGTCCAGAGTGCAAATGGCAGTAGAGAATACTACTAAAAGTTAACAACTGCACAATATAAATCTAGATCTTAAGTAGCAGTGTGAAAATGGCATTGGAAGTGGGTAGCTTCCCCTCTTCCCCTTTTTTCTCCAGTAGCCACAAATGCAATATTTACAAGGCATCAGGCTAAGAAAGAAAGATCGAGCTTATCTCTGCTCCATCAGTGCCAACATCAGCATCCTGAAACTAGATGCACAACTAATACTGAAGAACATTCCACATTCAGTGAATAAGAATACAGAAAACTAGCATAATGCGCAGCCCATTTTTATTGCTCCTTTCTATTTAGCAGGCACATTCTTTCAGCTCCATCATTATTTGGTAAGTTAACATTCAATTAATACTCATCAAATATTTCAAATCAACAAAGCTTTCAGTTTTAAAACTAAGCTATTCTGACATATTCACCACAAATCTCAGTTATAACCTTTCTATCTCTTTTCAGGCACTCAAAAGTTGGAAATGCTTACTTTAAAAGGTGCTTCCACCTCATATTCAGGCAATCTGCACCTTTCATCTCCCCGTCAGTTAATGCAAATACTAAGAATATTTTGAGGAAAATACTGCTCTTAAAAAATGTTGGAAAACTTCCCAAGCCTGGGATACAAGAAACCAAGGAAGACTAAGAGCCATACACTGGTAATTTCCTGCTCCCACTATCTTCCCTTTTTCCCAGAAGAGTGGGGCCAATTCAACTTTGGCCACACACAGTGCCTCATGAGGTCATATACTGTGCCTGATTTAATATGCCAAAAACCATTCGTTTAAATTTCAGCCATTTGTGAAAAATCATAAAGCAGAGAATCAACGTGCATTTTAAACGGAACCCTGATTCAGCGCATTACCACTGTCTAGCTTAGCTCCATCAGAAAATGGCGACACATATAACAAAATCTAATTCAGACACATTAGCAACTGTAGTAAGTGACCTTGCCTGAAAAAAATAAGTCACAAGCCTAGCACACTAATTTGGCACGCAAATTAAAAGGCACAAAGCAAAAAAAAAAAAAAACAAACCTAAAGCCACCACTGAATTTCACTTCAGTCTTATCTGGATGAGTTTCATCCAGCCAGCTTTCATCCATGCACCAGTTTCCATTATGTAGGAACTAAATTACTTCTTTACGCCAAAAAGACTTAAAAAGAACTGGTACAGTGAAAAGCTGGCTTTCCTAGAAGCAGCTCTTAATTAATTATATTTTTTTTAAACTTAAAATTTCAGTTTTCTGCAGACCAATTTAAGATTCACTTTGTAACTCTTAATGTTGTTCTAAACTCTTCTCTCCCCAAGAAATTGGAATGAGCTCTAGAAGCAGCTCACTGTATGAATGGAGCATGTTTTCAGAGGAGATTGACAGTATCTGGCTAAAAGCTATTTACAGGTTGTGGGATAAAATTGTAGTATGACTCCATGTACCTTATTTTAATTAAAAGAGTTCTGCCTATTCATTTTATCACCTTTTTTGAGAGCCTGAAGAGACAAAGTGAAAGTTTTGCTCATTATCTTCATTTGTGATATAGTGATCCATAAACAATTCTGGTTTGTGTAATTTTCAACACGGTTCTCCGAATAAAAATATTCTGCTCTGGCTAGAAATACAGAAGAAATTTGACCACGAAAATGGAGGTGAAGCATATACAAATTTCCTGGCTTTTTTATGTTAGACTGCCCATGTTACTTTAAGTTTTCAATACTTTCAGGTAATATAAACCAAAGCACGTCAATTATAAAAGTGCATCATTATCTTAGCTGTAAGTTACCTGAAACTTACTACGAGAAACAGCAAAACTAGATTTCTCTAACAGCTTTATCCACTCACACCTGTAAATCCATCTGATATCCACTATGCCCAAAGAAAAATGTACTTTCTGTGCAGTCAAAAATTTAAGCTTATAACACGTATTGACTCCAGTGAAAAGGCCTGTCACTTCAGACAGAACTGTTTATTCTATCTAGTAAGTGATACTAACACAAGACTTCTTTTGGATTCAACACATTTTGCACATACTGGCTTTCATACAAACTCTAGTTTTTTATTTCTGCTATAGCAAATATTGTTTTGAAAAACCTGAAGCAATCATTTTGTAGCTATAGTATCTTTGGGTTTTAACCAAGAACTTCTAAAATGGCAGCTGATAATGCTACAGCTGATACTACAGAAAATCCATGTGGAGCAATCATGGTGCTACGGTAAATGATATCAATTAACCACATGCCTTTTTTAAAAAGAAAGTCCAGCATTCTTGCCATTTGATCACAAAGGACTAAGAAATACGTTTTTTGCATATGTTTTTAAATAAACTACTCAAAAGTGATTCTTCTGTACCAGAAAGTTTGCTATGTGTCAGATATCGTTTATTCTTAAAAATACACAAGGATTGTAAAATCAGTCCTGAAGAATAAAATGTTTACAGATAAGTATTAACATATGAATAATCAATTCTTACAGCTGTAACTGTAACAAGTAACATACAGCAATATTCATGCAAACAGCATTAACATCATTAGGAAACTCCTGGAGTGCACTGAGGATTACTTCAGGTAATAGACAGCCCTACCAGAGGGGATGCCATACTGGACCTGTTGGCCACCAACGCAAGTGAGCTAATTGGTGATGTCAAGACTGGAGGCAGTCTGGGCTGCAGTGATCATGGACTGGTGGATTTCACAGTCCTGAGGGATACGGGGCAGGCAAAGAGTAAAGTCAGGACCCTGAATTTTAGGAAAGCAAACTTCCAGCTCTTCAGGGAATTAGTCAATAGGACCCCCTGGGAAACTGCCCTCAGGGACAAGGGAGCAGAACAGAGCTGGCAGATCTTTAAGGATGCTTCCCACAAAGCACAAGAGCTCTCGATCCCCAGGTGTTAGAAATCAGGAAAGGAAGGCAAGAGGCCGGCATGGCTGAGTGGAGACATGGTGAGCAAACTAAAGGGCAAGAAGGAAATGCACAGGCAGTGCAAGCAGGGACAGCTATCCTGGGGGAGTACAGGGATGTTGCCCAGCAGTGTAGGGATGGCTTCAGGAAGGCCAAGGCGTGGCTGTTGCTGAACTTGGCAAGAGATGCAAAGAATAATAAAAAGGACTTCTACAGGTATGTCAGACAGAAAAAGAAGGTCAAAGAAAGCGTACTCCCCTTGATGAGCAAAACTGGCAAACCGGTAAGAACGGATGAGGAGAAGGCTGAGGTACTCAACGACTTATTTGCTTCAGTCTTCACTGGCAGTCTCTTTTCCCACACCTCTTGAGTGGACGGACTGCAAGATGAGGACTGGAGGAGCAAAGTCCTTCCCACTGTAAGAGAAGATCACGTTCAAGACCACCTGAAAAACCTGAACATGCACAAGTCTATGGGACCTGACGAGATGCATCCCAGAGCCCTGAGGGAATTGGCTGATGTAGTTGCCAAGCCACACTCCATGATATTTAAAAGTCCTGGCATAAGGTCCTGGAGACTGGAATAAGGGAAACATTGCACCCATTTTTCAAAAGGATACAAACGAGGACCCTGGGAACCGCTGACCTGTCAGCCTTACCTCTGTGCCTGGGAAGATCATAGAACAGATGCTCCTAGAAGCTATGCTAAGGCACATGGAGGGCAGGAAGGTGATTCGAGACAGCCAGCATGGCTTCATGAAGGGAAAGTCCTGCCTGACCAACCTTGTGGCCTTCTGTGATGGGGTGACTACATCAGTGAACAAGGGAAGAGCTACGGATGTTATCTGTCTGGACTTCTGTAAGGAGTTTGACACGATCCCCCACAACATCCTTCTCTCTTAAGTGCAGAGATATGGATTTGATGGGTGGACTGTTGGGTGGATGAGGAATTGGTTCGATAGTCACACCCAGAGGGTAGTGGTCAACGGCTCAATGTCCAGATGAAGATCAGTGATGAGTGGTGTCCCTCAGAGGTCCATATTCAGACCAGTACTCTTTTAATATCTTCATCAATGACATAGACAGTGGGATTGAGCACAGCCTCAGCAAGTTTGCAGAGGACACCAGGCTGAGTGGTGCGGTTGCCACACCTGAGAGACAGAGTGGCATCCAGAGGGACCTGGACAAGCTCAAGGAATGGGCCTGTGTGAACCTCATGAGGTTCAACAAGGCCAAGTGAGCAGGTTCCTGCACCTGGGTCGTGGCAACTCCCAGTATCAATGAAGGCTGAGGGATGAAGGGATCAAGAGCAGCCCTGTCAAGAAGGACTTGGGGGTACTGGTGGATGAAAAGCTGGACATGAGCCAGCAATGTGCGCTTGTAGCCCCAAAGGCCAACTGTGTCCTGGGCTGCATCCAAAGCAGCATGGCCAGCAGGTCAAGGGAGGGGATTCTGCCCTTCTACACTGCTCGGGTGAGACCCCACCTGGAGTCCTGCATCCGGCTCTGGAGCCCTCAGCACAGGAAAGACATGGACCTGTTGGAGAGGGTCCAGAGGAGGTCACAAAAATGATCCGAGGGATGGAACACCTCTCCTCTGAGGACAGGCTGAGAGAGTTGGGGTTGTTCAGCCTGGAGAAGAGAAGCCTCCAGGGAGACCTTATTGCAGCCTTCCAGTACTTAAAGGGGGCTCAGAAGAAAGATGGGGACAGGCTTTTCAGCAGGGCCTGTTGCAATAGGACAAGGAGTAATGGTTTTAAACTAAAAAAGGGCAGATTTAGACTGCATATAGGGAAGAAATGTTTCACAATGAGGGTTGTGAAACACTGGCACAGGTTGCCTAGAGAGGTGGTAGATGCCCCATCCCTGGAAACGTTTCAGGTCAGGCTGGTCGGGGCTCTGAGCAACCTGATCTAGTTGAAGATGATGTCCCTGCTCATTGCAGGGGGGTTGGGCTAGATGACCTTTAAACATCCGTTCCAACCCCAACTATTCTATGATTCCCCTGGAATATAAAATAGTAGCACAGGCACTAGCCAATTATGTTTTCTTATTTATCATAATGCTCGGGCTCTTAAAACAGTGGCTTTAAACACAATCAGTTTTCAAAGCACTAATTATTTATATAGGCACACTGTCACAAGAACATTTATTGAACCTACTAGTAGTTCATAGTTGATATCATCAATCTCTTTTACTTGACTTTATGTATGTAGCCAAGATGTCCAAACTGTCTGGACTTGAAATATTTTTCTCTATTTTGAGTTGCCATACGATTCTACCAACTAAAGTAAAATAAAATCTTGCCACTTCCGTGACCGTGAAAGTCATTCTTCATTACTCTGACTATTTACTTTGGATTATGGTTACACTGCTTACATTTCCAGAGTGTCTAATTTCTACTTTAAGTTGCCCTTTGTCCTCCCTTTAGTACAAAAAAACCCAAACTTAACCAATCTAAAAGGTATAACAAACATATGAAATAAGCCTATTAAGAACTCAAGTACAAATATTAGAACTTCAAACAGTTATGATGCTTTCCATATGGCTTAAAATACAAATTTGACCATAAATAAAGACACTTTAGTATTTTGGTAGCGTTTGATTGAATGCTTACTCCAGTTACCATATAATCACAGTTTATTCTTAATTCTTATTAAAATATGATAGTGTTTGAAAATATCTACCCTACAGACCATTCAGTCTTACTTCTATAAAGTCAAAAGACCTTCTTTTCTTCACATATGTTGGACAGCTTGTCGTGACCAAATTACAGTGTTATTATTCAGTAAATAATTTTCCCAAAAAGAAGTAGGCCCTAATATCCCAGAATTTGAAAAATGTTAAAGCCATTCATGCACTGTATGTAATGCTTTCTTTTCCCACACTTACTGAAAGACTTAAAATGCACACACGTGCATTTCCTTAACATATTAGTTCCTGCCTGAAGAGAACACACTGGACCACACAAATGATGGTTGCTTTTGTTTTGTGGTTGTGAGATAATGAAACAAAGGTTCAGGAACAGTGTAGCATTAATGTTAATAAGCACAGTTTTCACTGAAGTTGCAGAGAAGCAGCTTTCAGGCAACCTTTCAGGTAAATCTGTTTGAACCAGTAGCACTGAGGTGCAAAGACACACACATACCGCAAAATAGTTCTAAGTTCATTGGGCCCCTCACTACAAGGAGGACATTGAGGTGCTCGAGCATGTCCAAAGACGGGCAACGAAGCTGGTGAGGGGACTGCAGCACAAGTCTTCTGAGGAGCGGCTGAGGGAACTGGGGTTGTTTAGTCTGGAGAAGAGGAGGCTGAGGGGAGACCTTATCGCTCTCTACAACGAACTGAAACAGGGTTGTGGTGAGGTGAATGTTGGTCTCTTCTCCCAAGTAACAAGTGATAGGACGAAAGGAAATGTCCTCAAGTTGCGCCAGGGGAGGTTTAGATTGGATATTAGGAAAAATTTCTTCACTGAGAGGGTGGTCAAGCATTGGAACAGGCTGCCCAGGGATGTGGTGGAGTCACCGTCAGTGGAAGTGTTCAAACAACGTGTCGATGTGGCGCTTCAGGCTATAGTTTAGTGGGGATGGTGGTGTTGGGTTGATGGTTGGACTTGATGATCTTAAAGGTCTTTTCCAACCTTAGTGATTCTCGTTCTAGTCTAGCTGGATTTATTAGCATAGTCTTAGTGCCAAGCACCAGACTACTGAAGCCAAAAGCAAAGCTGTTGCCAGCATGACTATAAGATGCAGTAGAAACCTAAGAGGTGATGATGGGGAGGAAATGCAAAGACAGCCCTGAAGTAGACGTTGTGTGCAATTGACCCCATGAACTTATGAAAATATCATAATCTTGAGCAAGTCTTTACTACAAAGTCATTCATAGTAGATCTAACCCACTGTGCTGGTTTTGGCTGGGAAAGTTAGTTTTCTTCATACTAGCTAGCATGGAGCTGTGGTTTGGATTTGTGCTGAAAACAGTGTTGATAATTCAGGGATGTTTCAATTATGCTGACCATTGCTTTCACAGAGTCAAGGCTTTTTCTGCCTCTCACGCCACCAGCGAGTAGGCCAGGGGTGCATAAGAAGTTGGGAGGGAAATAGACAAAATTTAACAATATGGACATTTTCAGGAAGAAAGCATAACCTTTTACTACATCTTGTAATGCTCAGGATATTAATATAACGTCAATATATAAATGTAGAAAACTACAAAAGAACACGTGAAGTATACTTGAAATTATTGAAATGAAAACTAACAAGGCAAGACAGCTAATGATGGATGTGAAAACTGCAAGTTGTCTCTGGACTTCATGCATGATTTTCCAAGGCCTTCCTCAAGGCAAAGATGGTGATTATGACACGACAAAAATTAGTAGCTACTTACCTCATGCGTCAACTCAAAGTACTTCTGACAGGCCAGCTGGTAATGCATGCCCTTCACCAATTCCAATATCTATATACAGGGAGAAAAAAGTAACCGTTTCAAAAGGAGCACAAGTACATCTTGTTGATACCCATGACATGGTACTTCATAACAGCCTTGTATAGCTCATGGAAATTTGCAGCACATGACGTCTTTGATGTGTGTAGCCTACTGATAACTGCCAATATTTAGACATACTATATTTCTTTAAAACTACCCTGGCTACATTAAAAACAAGATAAAACCGCAGGAAGAGACGCCTGGTCCTTAAAACATAATTTCAATACTCTTAACTTCAAGAGTACGTTGAATCTCTATTTTGGTAATATAATTGTGACAGTTATTGTCAAACTATCATATTGCAACATCTCTTCCATAATTTCAGACATAAATCTAGTAATTCTAGTGGGGTTGAAGCATGAAGCAATAAAGGACATGATTTGTATTTTTATTTTCCACATTACCAGTTCATGCAGACGCAGAATAAAATACTACTGTGCTCCCATCAAGAAAATTTAATGCAAGTCCTTTAGTCAAGTATCTGTGAGAGGGTAATGCTTTTACCTTCAATCAGATTTGTCTGATTTTCATTTTTGAAATGAAGTTATTTCTAGTCAAGCTCAGCAGAATATGTGAGTGAATAGCCTGTTTTGAACACCTATTAAGAAAATCATGCCATCTTTTGTAAATACAATTTGCTTCCCAATTCTACTTCAGGTAATCTCTTCTGTGCTGCATAAAGTCCCACTCTTATCACCAGAATGCAATGCTGGTTGAAATTTTTTGAAGTTTCATCACCTCCTCCCTCCTTCATATAATCAAAATGTATGCTCTCTCTGCTTATCAAACAGGGAAAATTGCTGGAATTAAGAGATAGCCTCAGTGGAAGGAAAAATAGTTTTCAAGAAATGTTAATTTCAAGCCCCTTTCCCAAGGTTGACCTTTGTGTTAAACACAGCAATACACTCCAGCTTAAATCCCTGCTGTACTCATTATTGGATGCCGCCTTGTATTTATTGACAGATGTATAAATAAATTACATTCGCTGAATGGATAAAAACAGCAACACACTGCCAAGAAAGTACTTAGCCGCATTGTTTCTCTGTAATAGCCCAACTGATTACATTTCTATCCCTCTTGCCACCTCCTCTTAAATCTTCTGGAAAAGATCAAGGCCAAAGCCAACTAGGCAATGAAGTCTGACATCTGGCACTATCCATGCACTTTTTTTTTTTTAACCTCCTTCCTCTTCTGAAATTGAATGGAAAAATTAGTGTCATACTAAGTAGTTAAGGATTGAAGAAAACTCATCTATTCTAAATACTTAAATTACATATTGCCTTATGTTTTCCAGTTTGTTTCTTACATGGCATCTATGCCATGCGAAAGAGCTCTCTCTGTTTTTAAGTCAATGTTAACCACATTGTATGTATGTACTTTCTTAAAAAGTATTTTTCACATAATTTGGAGTAATGATCAGAAGACCTATACGTCTGCTGGTTAGTTGAAAGAAACATTCATAATATTCTGTAGCATTCAGACTTTTCTAACCTGTATTTTCCAGCTGAAGTAAGTCAACTAATTTAATCTAGTTCATAAATACTTCAGGTTTTCTCAAAATTATTCTTCATCTAATCAAGTTTACACCTAATACAAATTACATAAATAAAAAACTCTCTAAATTCAGGTGTAAATACATTTTCAGTCTCAGAATCTTAAGTGAGCAAACAAAAACTTAAGTAAATTACTTAAAGTAATTTAAAGTTTTGGGGTTTATACTGAGAATTTGTCCATACTTTTAAATTATTTAAAACTTAAGTAATTTAAACTTTGTACTTAATTTCTTAAATCTTGTCATTTAAGAGAACCTTTTGAAACAGCTGATCAGTTAAAAGCCTAGTAGTCTTTTTGCCATTTAACTTTTGAATCATAGACCACAATTATAGCTGCTTTTTGTATCAATGATGCTGTTATCCAACTATCCTGAAAAGCAGAAAAGACAAGGATTATCAAAGCTAGCTTTTGATTTACTAACTCACAATGTTTCACAGGATGCAAGTTCAAGCTGCTGTCTTCTCTGACAGCTCAGCGGAAAAACAGTAAGTTCAAGTGACAGATATCAGAAGAGAGACCGGCAGTCACAGATGATGACAGAATAAAGGAGCACCTGTAAATAAATTCCAGTTTTGTAAGAGAGATTATTCTGAGCAAACTATTCTGAAACCATGTCCATTTAAGTCGCTGGCCCATCGTTGTGAAAATCTTGACCCACTTGTAAGGTCAAGAAGAGGACTTCATTGAATCAATAATGCTGACGTATGAAAGCTATAATGGCCATGTTATCAGAGCTGGCCTTGAGGGACTTTAAATTCTTAAAGAGCAACCAAGTTACTTTGCAGCAGCTTGATCGTTATTACCCAGCTACACACTGCAGTTTCACCATGGAACTACTGTCCCACTCCCTCTGGGCTCCTCAGACCTCTCAGAGGGTGCTGTTAGGTCACCACACAGATTCTTCTGCTGTAGTACTATGAAGACATATATCTTGGAGAACAGCTGTTAGAGGAACCTCTACCAGCATTCTCCAGTGAAGTTTGGTAACTAGGTCTTTATGGTGCTGCTTTTCCCTGACATTGTTAGAGAGCTCCATAGAACAGAATGCCCACCAGAACAGACCAGAGACTTTCACCCAGTTTGTTAAATTTGTTAATGTACATGATTGCACCAGTAGTCATCAGCTTACTCCTGCTCCTTTACCCTCTCCACCACATCACCTCCCCAGCTTTGACCGGTTGGCCAATTTCAGTCAAATTTGACAGGTAGAGATGACAAAGCTACACAATTTCTACATGTTGATTACAAGTTTTGGTTGGGTAGAAAAGATGGACCAACATTTGTGGCTCATTAAGGGAAAAGCAGTTATAACTCAGCTCCTACCCATTCAAACTAGCACATATGTAACTTTAAACTGTTCATATCACAAGAGACCAGATTCACCTTCGGCATATATGATGGGTTTGAGAAATAAAGGGCATGTTAAACATATCCAAGGAAGCGGAGATTTAGTAGATTAACTGTCTTTAATAGGGAACAAGTTTCTAAGAGAAGGAACAAAAAAAGGTTAAAAATTGCAAAAGAATGGAGTCCAGCTAGAAAAGAGTCCTCTTGAGTGAAACTAACAATCCTCTATTTAAATAAAACAGAATTCTAATTCATAATAAATATTACCTTTCCTATTATATTTGTGCACATAATGAAAGCAAGCTTGCAGCTGTTTTTTATTAGTGTTACCCAGAAGCAGACCTCCACTCAAAACTACATTCATTCACAGAAACAAACTTTTGCTGCTACTTATATTAAGACACTTACACTGAATTGCTTTATTTTGCAAGTAAAGGTACATACTCAGGGGCTCTTTTTGTTAGTTCTTATGTGCCTTTTCTTTCACTGCCATCTGCAACTTGCTTTTCTGATGTTGCTTTACTTACTACTAATGAGGTTAAGATGATGTTTGGCAGCTGTACACAGCCACCTGCTTTATAGGTCCTCAGCATTCAAAGCTGTCATGGATTAACCCCAGCCAGCAACTAAGTCCCACGCAGACACTTGCTCACTCCTCCACAGCAAGATGGGGAGAAAATCAGAAGTGTAAAAGTAAGAAAACTCATGGGTTGAGATAAAGACGGTTTAATAGGTAAAGCAAAAGCCGCACACACAAGCAAAGCAAAACCAGGAATTCATTCACCACTCCCCATGAGCAGGCAGGTGTTCGGCCATCTCCAGAAAAGCAGGGCTCCATCATGTGTAATGGTTATTTGAGAAGACAAACACCATCACCCTGAACGTCCCCCCCTTTTTTCTTCCTCCAGCTTTTATTGGTGAGCATGACGTCATACGGTATGAAACATCCCTTTGGTCAGTTGGGGTCAGCTGTCCCAACTGTGTCCCCTCCCAACTTCTCGTGTAACCCCAGCCTACTTGCTGGTGGGGTGGGGTGAGAAGCAGAAAAGGCCTTGACTCTGTGTAAGCACTGCTCAGCAATAACAAAAACAACCCTGCATTATCAACGCTGTTTCCAGCACAAGTCCAAAACATAGCCCCATACTAGCTACCATGAATAACATCAACACTATCTCAGCCAAAACCAGCACAACTATTAAGATGTTGCATAGCAGGATAGTTTGGGCTCTGTAATTATGCATTGTTATTTTCACTTACTCAAAGTTAGTGTGCTTTATTTGAAAATTCCAGAATTACCTTATATTTTCAAACCAAAAATCTTTCTTCTACAGATTCAGTTAAGTATGACTCATTTCTAACTTTCTTTTTATTTCAAAGGTGACTAAAGATATGATTGGGTGCAACTGCTGGAACATATCTGAACATATTCCAGTTTTCTCCTGTTTCAAGTCAGTTTGTGACCACCTCAGCATTAAGTCCTGCACCAGGACTCCCCAATGACCTTTGCTTCTGGGTCAGTACAGGCATCTGTCCTTTTTGCTGGCTGCCTTTGGGTATTCCCTTTATATTATAAACTGATTTTGAAGGTTTCGTGTTTATAATGTAAACATGTATAGTATAATTCTTGGAGATTTAAGCTCTGCTTTCCCTCAAGGACTCACAGACTAGAAAAATCATTGCTACAGCTTTGTCAGAGCTCCTATTCCTTTTATACTCTGCCTTCTTTTGTAGTGAAGACTACTTGATGGCACAGTGTTCAGCATTGCACATGGTAATGTTTAGGACACCATAACACATCAATTTCTCCCCCGCAATTTGCATCACAACTGCCTAACTACAAACCTACCTGTATTATAGTACGCTTTATAAAAGTAAAAAGGAAGAGACAGTCATGATCCAGAAGAAGGTATTTTATTAGTGCGTCTGAAAAATACCCATGTTTTTTCCTCCATTTTTAATGTATAGGTTTTCTAGCCTGAAGTTCTTATTTAATGTATGTCAGTAAGGAAATCATTAAATACTTAACAAAAGATTAAGTGAATGTCTGAATGGAAAGATTATGTCAATATGTGCCTGTATGTGCTGCATCAACCCCTGGGCAGCTTATTAAATGAAGACAGAGATTAAATTTAAACTGAATTAATCATTTGAAAAGCAAACAGCTGTAAAGCTAGTTGGTTTTGTTTGCTTGGTTGTGGGCTATTTTTCAAAGGTTTATACAGCATACAGCTGAAATTCAATAGTATGAATGTCAAAGGCAAGAAGGGTTAATGCACCTGAGCATTCCACTTCTCTGATTTCACATAGTTTTAAAATAGCACAAAAAAAAAAAAGAGTATATTTTATTATTACAAAATTTTTTTGCTATTTTTCAGTGACATGTTTTCATTTAACTGACAAATCCTGCATGTGTTTACAGCCACCTATTTTAAAAGACAGTCATGTCTGGTTTTAGATATGATAGATAACCCGTACTCCTCTGTTGCAAGGAAATGCTGAGTCAAAGCCTGGACTGTTATCAAGTATGAAAGCAAGCACCTGAAATACTTCAAAATTTTTTTTAAAAGTTACAAAATAATTAAAATAGAATGTACATGAAGTAAATACTTCAAAGTTTGCAACATAAAAGTTTCAAGAAGAATGAACTGAAATATTTTTATTTCAGATGTTCATTCTTTGTTTTATTGTTTTCTCATCCTGAACTGTGTTTAATCCCTTTAACCTTTTTTTTGTGTGCTTCTTTTTTCCTTCTTTCTCTTCTAAACAAAAATTTCATGAGTAATTTAATACACCATAAATTGAAGCTGCTGACAGCCCCTGATTCTGTCCACCCATTCCTGCCATCTGAAAATGAACTTCATCTCTCCTCACTTTCCCCAGGTAAACCTGTAGTTGGATAATTTTTTTAATCTATTTTACCATGTAGTCAAAAGGTCAGCATAAGGAAAGGAATGGAAATTAAACAGGCAGAGATGTGCAGAGAGTACAAGTACCTTTCACACCAGCAGGGCTCATTTAGGCTAATTAACTGCTCCTGGAACTAAAGTCTAAGACTTGAGTAATGAACATAAATACTTCTAAATTGGACACATTGAATTAATGCAACTTATCTCTTTAACCACAGGAAAAAATACTAATTTTTAACTCTACTTTTCATATTATTTGTTCTAAAAGGCACATTTGACCGAGCACTGGCACAGGTTGCCCAGAGGAGCAGTGGAGTCTCCATCCTTGGAGATACTCAAAATCCATCTGGACACAGGCCTGGGCAAGAGGCTCTAGACAACCCTTCTTGAGCAGGGGCATTGTACAAGATGACTTCCAGAGGCACCTTCCAAACTCATCTATTCTGAGATTCAACAATAAACACTCTCAATAGCACCTGACTGTACATTTTAATTACGTCCTTTTCATGGTTAGAATATAGAATCCAAACTTCGAGAGAGATATTTTCTAGTTCAACTTTTAATAGTTTCCAATTAATAAATCTCCCTTAGGTACTTTAAAACATGTTCTATGTATAATACAATCCGTCCACATACTCTAAAAGTCTTCTGTATTCTTATAGCCTTTTATTATCAAACAGGTTAGCTGTGCTTCTCACAAGTTTCTGCATCTTTCAGCATTCTCTCAAGTTTTCTTTTCCTATACAGTATTTCTGTTTTACTGTCTCAAGCCCATCTATCAGTCCAGCAGTTCAACATTTACACTTTTTTTTCTTACCAGTACTTCTATCAAATTTTTTAACAGTCTGCTCTTACTTAATCACATACAGCCCTTTTAACTTTACAATCTCACCTGACAATAGCCAGATATACCTTATTTCTAATATTTGTTTCAACTTTTCAGCAATAAACTGAAGATTAGGAAAATTTAGTAGTCTGAAATACCATAATCCAAATTTTTAAAATAATTAGTTTTAAGCCATGTCATGTTAAGATGTTGTAAGTAATTTCAAGATGTGAAGCCATGTCATGTTAATACTCTACAGTATTCTACCCACTGATGGTGTCAGTAATACTAACACCACAGTGCCAATAGACTCACACTAAAATAGAGTCACTGGGGTCGATCAAGAGACATAATATCAGGGTGATCAGAATAGGTGGGAGCTTTAATATCAGAAAAGAAGGCTTAGTATTGGCTGGTTAAATTTATATTTGTATCCATTCAGCTTATGTACAAAAAATAATGGAACATGTTTCTCAAAATAATGGAAAGGCTGAACACTGTCTCCTATTGACAAACATTCCCCATCTATAGAAAAATATGTGAAAACTTTCAGCATTCATATTTACACAAATCTACACCAGACTGATACATAGATCTCCTTGAGTAGTCTTACTTTGAAGGCTTTTACACTGTCCACTTTGAAAAATTCAGTGATTTTAAAGCCTTTACATGTTTTGATGTAGTAAAGATAATAACTACCTGAGAGATTTTGGACTGTGAACAAGGAGTCTCAACTGACCACTTGAGAAACCTGAATGATATACAATTCCTAGATTGACTGTATAATGCTTTTTTAAAATTTGGCAGCAAATGTGTAAGGGTACCTGTTTTAAGATTTGAGTTTTAAGTAGTTAATTTAATGGGGAAAGAATCCCACCAGAAAAATCCACAAAATCTGTATTCTAAGTAAAAATATTAATTTTGTGAAAAGAAGTAAATTAATAAATATGAAGTGCCATATGATATCATCATCAATTAAATATTTATCACAGTCACAAGTCAAAAAAGACAAGACTTAAAATTAGAATTCCTGAAAGAAATTTGATGTAACATATTTCACTGTTCTAATAAAACGGGTATCACATGAGGTTTGTCTATATCAAGAGTATCAATTGTTCTTGTATTTTTTTCTCTTTTATATATTTCCACAAAAAAATACTAACTTAATAAAAGATCTCTTATTTAATCTCTTAACTAATAAAAGATCTCTTATTTAAACAGTACTTGCTCTTATTTAGTCAGAACTTACAAAAGCACTACCATGAAGATGACTGATATTAGGGCAAAATTCTTGAGCTGCAATGGAAAATATATTTAGAGCCAGCAATGATTTAAAGTTTCTAATATTACATGATCACAAGGGGGAGTGTGGGGTTTTTTCCCCACTGTGGTAGATAGTATTTTTTTATTCATGGAAACACATAGCCATATGCGAGGCCTAGGCAGAGATGGGCTTATGTATTTCCATCTCTGTGAAGACTCTCCAATCCCACAAAACACTAAATTTGTTCAGAGAACATTGGCCAAAGTGCAATGACTCAATCAAAGCCTTTAATTTAATCCAATTATGGGAAAAGGCAGCTTTTTAAATTAAAAGAACAATTCTACCAGAAAGAACATTCTTTCTTCTGAATTTATCTACTGCTCATTAACATAAGCATTTTTCCCTAAAGAAAAAACAGTAATTGAAGCAAAAGCAACAGCCTAGACCCTCTGTTTCTCCTGACTGTAGAACCAGAAATTTTTACTAACTTTTGTTATTATGATAGCAGTGAATTAGGAAAAAGGCAATTTCACCAAGAAAGCTTTCAGAAACAAACAGATATTTTGAAATAGTTCTAATTCAAAACCTATCATATCTGTTTTTCTATTTAGGCTATGTACGCAATGCATTACAGTGCATTTACTACAGCACCACAACAGATGGATGTACTTATCTTAACATATGCTTTAATCTTTATATTCTTCAAATCGATTAGCTACTGTCAAACCTGGTTTCATAAAGATGTTACCTGATTTCAACATACCAAAAAAAGAAATTAAATATGATCTGAAATATGCTATAAACTCAAATGCCATACAATCACATATTCACACATCAGATGCTCAGCTAACCATATTACTGCTCCAAGAAGCAATTTTAAAACAAACAAAAAAAGCTACTATCACAAGGAAAATGTGAAATAAATACAAGTCAAATAATTCAGTTCTTGGAATAAACATAGGCATTAATTCTTTCTGCTTCAGGGTATATGATAACTATGCAAGACCTGGAAGTAATCTGGTGTATTACCTCAGCAAGATCATTTCAGCAGATACAATCTCAGACAAGACACAGCCTCAGAAAATCTGGACTGGGACAGCAGGATGGATCTAGATACTTCACATCAAGCAGATTCACATATTCAAATGTTTTGACTATTTTTTTCGTTACTGACTGTACTACAAAATGACTGCAATGAAAGCAGTCCAATGCTCAGACTGACTATTGAAGTCATGTGAGGTCTGGCAGTATTTGGTCTGCACCATCATCCCAAGGTCCAGCTTTCCTTTTTCACACCTATCCTGCGGACAGAGTGTCCTTTGGAAAAGCACTGTGAGGGTGGGGTTTGTTTCCACCACAGACCAGCCAAATGCTTTATCTGCATGAAAAAGCTCTGGAACTGCCTGGTCTTGTGAACCTATTTTTCCTTTTTATCTCAAGAGTATGAAGGACAGAAGAAACAGAAGGACTGGTTTTCCAGACCACTGGAAAACTAACTGTCTTAGGTAAAACTGCAACCATATGGGCTGGACACTAGCCTATGTTCTGGCTTGTGTAATGGCCATAAGGAATAAGCTTCATAAGAAAGGGGCTTGTTCACAGGCTTGAAGGGAAGACATACAAATACTAAAACAACAGATTAATATCCCAGTGGGGGACCAATTCATGACCACGTAGCTGAATCCAAAATAAGCGTTTGGAAAACTATGCACCTTTCACATAAAAATGGACAGGTGGTCTGATAATTTAAAAATTTTGAGCAGAGAAAGCCAGTACTTGAGAAACTAAAGAAAAGCTCTGTGTTCTTCAAATCCAAGAAATGTCCCAAAATAAGCAAGACAAAAACACTGAAAAAGATTGAAAAGAACATTAATAGACTTATTCTGACGGTATCAGGCTGAAGTACACATTCCTGC
>NW_010521038.1:45541-97154 GCF_000687285.1 Phaethon lepturus
ACAATACTTGACCAGAGAAGAATGCAATTTACCACAGAGAACCAAGTACCATCTACACTGGAAAAGAGTGCCTCAAGGAAACTGAAGCACTTGATTAAAGTCCTAACAATAAATTGCAGGAACAGGCAAAGGCCTCAGGTTCTGAATGGACAGACAAGGAAAGACCCAGAACCAGAACTGAAGTCAAAGTGGAACATGGGTGATTTGGAAAGAACCCATAGAAACAGATGGCATATACACCAAACACAGCAAGCAAAACGCATCCAAAGCAATGGGTTGCTGCTCGCAATGTTTTGCTTGAAACAACCAAACCCACCTGAAGCAATTGCCAATCAACTTGAGATCAGCTAAGATAGTGGCCTGGATTTCATGATTCAAGGACCTTCTGAGGTAACCTGTGAAAGTTATGGGAGAACTAGGAAAATGATCACTTATATGGTTGCTGATGTACCGCAAATCCAAATCTTCTCATGGTGTAAAGCACTGTGAACTCGCTTCATAGAAGATAAACCACCACCACTGAGGACTCTGTTTCCCCATAATGAACACAATATATTCAGGAATAAACTTCTTTTGTGCTGACAAACAGCACAAAAATCACTGAAGATAAACACATAAAACATCAAAAGAGCATTGTCCTATGACAAACCCTGAGACTCTCATCAGCAAAAAAGAAGTCCTCAAGATAAGTTTGTCAGCAGGACCTTGATGAGTATTAAAAAATGTTGTTAACAAATGGAAAGGAAACACCTTCAAACAGTAACAGTTCTGATCCAGATCACTGCATATGAACTGGAGATATATGGGTTCAACAGACAGCTGTAAAAAATAAGAGTCCCCCAAACAAGCAATGTAAGCCTCCAGGCACTGCTGATAAAGATACGTGCTACGTCTCTGTCAAACTCAGACTTGAATATATGTGTTCACATTTGCACAAATTAAGGTTAAGACACCAGCTCTGTTTCATTTTGGGTACAAAGTAGTCATCAATGTATATCCTTTGTGCACAGCCTGAGCTGCCATGGCTTCCCCAACCCCTCTTGCCAGGACGGCATCCTGACCGATGCTGCTGGAAGGCCTTGAGAGTTACCAGTAAACCTCTGTTTCAGAATGAAAATTTAATCTCAGTAGGGAACAGAAATTGCTGAGCTTTCAAGTCCTTAAAGTGAACTTCTTAACTTAGGAGAGAAACATTTATTACTGCTTGCCTGAAGAAAGAAGCATGATGTACTGCTCTCACAAATACCATTTACCCAGAAGAGTGCCATGGAGTACCTCGTTCAACAAAAACTATGGGACTGTACAGAAGTTTCAACAAGAGCAAAACACTCGGCGAACAGAACTGTTAAGTGGGAGCTCTGAAGATCTCATGACCTTGTGCACAAAGATGTTCCTTGAGACCTAGCATGATGATGTCTTTTAAAAATCTCATTTGTTTCCATGACAGTGGTTATGTAACAGATTCGCACGTTGTCAGATAAACATAGGAAAAGTTTTAGGGCAGAAACCATCCACCCAAGAGGTTTCCTGGGTATAGATACAGGCACATCTTTGAAAAGAAGCATCCCTTATGCTTATAGCATGTAAGGAATCTCTAGGCCTGAAAACATTTAGTTAACTGAAAAATATATTACTAGATAAAACAAAGATTAATTTCCTAAAATTTAGACACCACTAGAAGCAAAAACCTACAGTTCATTTTAAGGATTAATATTACCTCAAAATGGAGAGAATTGGTGAATTAAAAAAAAAAAAAGGTTCTATTGTTCTGTTGCAGCTACCATCAGCTGAAGGTCATATTCCTAGAAGGGAAAAAAAGGAAGCAAGTGCCTGTTAGTTAAAAAAAATCATGAACAGCTAAGTTAAGATGCTACTGGGAGACTGGGTTCTCACAGAGGAAATGCCATAGCTAAATAAACCTTTGGGACAAAAACAATAAAAGCAAACATTTATGTCTGAAGGTGAAGGACTTCCTTGTAGCCAGTTGTCTGAGTCTGTTCAGTAACTCGTATCTTCTCAAGTCCAGGTAAATGACTATAAATTACAGGCAAAAATAATCTATTAGGAGGACAGTAACCTTGACATACACCAAGTAAAAAAGCAGTACCACAGGCCACAAGTTATGCCCAGCAGAATGTTTCCTGATGTTAATCAAAGACAGCCTCTTAGGAAATGAGCAGGAATACTCTGTTTTTTCAAGTCAAACATGAGGTAGTTCAAACAGGATTGGGATTTGGACAGCAAACTTGACCATATTCTAGAATTAGAAGGTCTTGGCATAGTGGTTGAGTCCTGGGATTCTACAGGGAAGTAGCTTGATACCAAAACTCTCTTGGATTTTTTCTGTGCATGAAGATCATTGTTGCTGAAGAGACGTATCAGCGAAAAAGCCTAGAACAGCTTCCCCAATTGGGGAAGCTGACAGCTTCCTTTGGACACAACCTGTCCCAACCAGGAACAGAAATACTGGCACATCTTGTTAGATTCCAGGATGGACAGTTCAATTCTGGAGTGCCCCGATCATAAAAGGTGATTTCTAAGATGCCATTCCACAATGCTTGCAACCCATTAAATATATAAGTCTATGTACTCATATATATGTTTGGTTTCAGTGATCAGTGCATTACTTTCACAGATCTTGTAATATTTTATTTTGCTGATACAGAACATAGTAGTGATATTATATCAGCTGTAAACAGGGAGGCTGAAAGGACAAATTGATTCAGGAACAGAAGGCCTGGTGTGTTACCTTTCACCATGGTTTCTAGAATGCTGTAATTTGCACCCAACAGGTACTGCAAGTCTTGAGCTTTCATGTGAATTCCTTAAAGCAACTCCTTAGCCACAGACAGAAGCATGTATCACTACTAACCTGGAAAGCAGAAGTCTACTGTTCACATGATCTGACACCTGTTACCACTGCAGGGAGTCTCATAACTCCCTCATCACCATCAAGAAGAAAACTGGGAAACAGTTGAGCAAATAACAGTTCAAGTTACTTCTGCAAAGATTTCATATAGAGGCTTGTAAAACAACAAACCGAATTTTCAAACTGTCAAGCATGAACCTGCTAGCTAGCTGCAACTGGTATGGGCTGGTTGTAAATTTTTCTAACATCAGTGACATGTTCTGATCTTCCAGTTAATAAAGAGAAATGACACAGAACTACCAGTTAGGAAGCTGATCACTGGTTTTGCAGACAGACTAGATGAAATACAATGGGGGCTTGGGAGCCTAGAAAGAAGAGGGTGAAGATTCTGGGTAGTTGAGGGTGATCCTGGAGATCAGAGATGGATGGAGACGAACGCTTGGGGAATGCCCTGGGACCATGGCCTGTAATGCCTGAGACTGTTAACTGCAAGAAGCTGCAAAGCAGGTATTGACATAACTTTCTTCTCCATCCTCCCAGACTAGCAGTGATTCTCTGGCTGGGAAGGAAAGTTGAGACGTCAGTAAACACAACACCAGGGTGGGGGGCAAGTGAGGGACTGTGTAAAAAAAAAAAAAAACCCAAACCAAAAAACACCCCACACCAACCAACCAAGAAAAAAGAAAAAAACAAAACCAAAAAACCAAACCAGTAACCAGACCCACTACAGGCTGCCATTTACTCCCTCACCTGTGACACCATCACTACACATTTGTTGATGATTCAACTACATTGTACACTGTCTTTCATTAACTGGATTTGAGACTTCCATTCATTGCAGACAGCTCAGAGTCCTGGAAAACTGACGTAAAACACCTGCGCCTTTTGAGTTTGCTGTCCTGTGCATGTGGCCACTTGAGTGTCCCCTCAGTCCAGAACAAGACATTTATCTCTATCGTAACCCAGTCAGGGAGAACTGAAAAAGCATTTAGGTACATACATTGACCTGGTTTTGACAACACAGAAGGGAATTTTCCTTTTGTCACAACCTGCTTTTCTAGACTATATAGAGCAAGAGAAGACACTAAATGAAGTCACATTTGAAGACAGCAAAATAATTTTGAAACGAAGCAAGAAACAAGAGGCCCTGAGCCCCAGGAAAGACATACCATTTATTAAAATACATAGCTGAAAGGTCAAGCTCTGAATCATTCATTAAAAACAGGAATCTGTCGGGTTGTAAGGAAGCTCTCATTTGATCTGGAGTTAACAGGAGGTCTAACAGACTCAAAGGGTACAGTTTGAGTGCATGTCAATCTTGAGGCCCAGATACTAGAAAAGTAACTATATCAGGGGCTTCAAAAGACTAACAAACCATCTGCCCCTAATAGCCATTCACTGAGCTAAAGGAAAAACAACATTTCTGATACTCAGCAAATACCCCCAGCATCAGAGAAGACTCTAAAACGCCAGTCTGGATGGAAGGATCCTGAACTGTTATTAGTCATGCAAATGTTATTGGACCATGCAAATGTAGCAGCAAGGACTGGTAGCAATAAAATCTGTTCAAGATCTTAGAGACAGATGCAAAACAAATCTCTTCCTCCTCCTACTGAGTATCTCAAAGACTGTCTGCTGCTTTCAATTTTGAAAACCCAGCCACAGCCAACTTATCTTTTACCTTTTTTATTATTATTAGTTTTTGGGTGGAGGGTGTTTTGTTTTAGGTTTGTTTTGGTTTAACACTAGGAGTGGTCAAGTGCAGAGCCTTGTACCCCAACTGCACTTAAACTGACACCACAAAATTCGTGGACAGCACAGTATCCATTTCCAGGCAAAGCAGATTGATGGAGACAGTTTTTCTTAGTCACTTCTGACAAGAAAATTTAAGACTCCTACTGAATCCCAATCCTACTTTACAAGGGAAAAAAAGAACAAAAACACACACAAAACCTAAAACCCAATTCAAATCAAGTAAGGAACTATGTTAAATATAGAAATACCACCCCACTGTGCAAATGCTGTGAAGAAATAACCTCTACTAAATAAATCCTACCCACAGATAGCAAGGCAGCTAGAACAGTAAATCCTCACCAATCTTTCCAATGATTAGCAGGATAAAAATCTCACAGCAACATCATTTTTTGAGGCATATAAAAACGAAAAAAGCCAAAGGAAAGTATCTCTGGTGCCTGTCAGATATATGGAAGACAGTTAAGTGCTTATTTATATGAACCAGGAGAAAAGTAAAAAAAAACCAAACAAACAAAAAAACCCACAAAAACAAAAAACAAACAACAACAACAACAAAAAAATACCAACCAACCATAAAAAGCATTCCTAGGAAAAAGTCTGGGTGTTTCAAGAATTTGCCAAGAATTACTATGAGTGAACAATAAACACTTTAAAACTATTCTCTTTTAATTTATATCTTAATTATTCCTTCCAAGGGAGACTATTTTACATGGAACTTTCAAATTCTTTTCTATCACAGAATCAATAAGGCTGGAAAAGACCTTTAAGATCATCAAATCCAACCATCAACCCAACACCGCCATGCCCACTAAACCATGTCCCAAAGTGCCATGTCTACACATTTTTTGAACACTTCCAGTGATGGTGACTCCACCACCTTCCTGGGCAGCCTGTTCTCTCTGTAAAGAAGTTTTTCTGCTTCAACACTCTATTGATGCCTGACAAGCAATGGTGACACTCCACATGAACTAAAGACAACAACTGAAAGCAGGTTTTTCCTGTGGACTTAAAGCAGGTTTTAGGCAGTTAATACACACAACTCTTCACTGAACTGTCTCAGCTTAACTCTAACCCATACATTTTCCTCCAGTGAAGATGATGGCATCCTTTTATAGCCTTAACCTCTTGCTAGAGCAAGCCATGGGAGTCACAGTACTTCAGTATATGTATATTTCTGCATTGTCCTTGCTATATGATAGGTTTTCGAATTAATGTTACCTTTTAAAAAGCTGCTAAAAATCTTTGCTTAATTTCACTAGGTATTTCATGTCCTTTTGTTGTTTAAGGGAAGCTAGTGCAATGGATGATTAAGAATGCATGTTTTGTAGAAGTTTATTACAGAAAAGAATTATTCATGTCTACTGACTACACAGTAGAGTCTGCCACAAGTCACTGCAAGAATCAAAATTAATTCTCTATAATATTGCCAGATTAATTTAAACATTTTTTATCACAGTGCAGTAAAATGAAGTAAAACAAAATTCTGCATTGTATCCACTATAGTAATAAACCAACTCATAATATTAAACAAAAAAAGGTGATGACAATAATCGGAACATCAGTGGGAGCATTGGAGCCAGAAAGCCAAGATTCTGGTTTAAATCTTTTATAAGAAGAGATACTTCAGAATACATACAGACAAATTGCATATAGCATTCCTACACAATTAGAAAATGAAATTCAAAAGTACCTTACTAACGAAAGCGCCAAACAAAATATGCCTTACCTGAGTTATTCCACTGGGAGGAATCTTGTATGACTGCAGCTTCTGCTTCAATAGGTCAGGATCACTGTGGCGGAATGGGCACCCTGACAGTAAAAAACAAGCAAGCTCAAAAAACAAGGCTGTTTACCCAGAAGTTAGCGCAGTAAGGCACTCAAGAGACCAGCTAAGCTGTTCCTAATTGTCTAACAGCTTATTAATAGGAAAGTTAATTGCCCATGTGTACAATTGCTTACTTTTTTCTTTTTCTTTTTTTTAAAGAATTACTCTACTGCATAGTTATCAGGGCACCAGAGGCTCAAGAGTTATATAAAGTATCCCAATATTAACAGGCCACAATTCTAATTCACTGACAGGAAAAGAGGGTCAGTTAGTTCCTTACTAACAATGCTAGTGCTGGTACATTTAATAGCTATGAAAAAAATGAGAAAAGGCAAGTAATGAAAGCCAACTGGTCTTTAAAGCATAGTCCTTTGTAAAAATATTACTTTAGAATATTAGTTTATATTACTTTATAACCTTAGAAAGTTCCACCACCTTAAATAAGAGTGGGGGTTTTTTTTGTCCCACAATAACAATGGTGAAGCCAGTGCAGGTTTTCCATGTTTAGTCACACAGAGGTAGGAGGTTTTCAAGTACCCTAGCAAACTTCAGAATTTCTGTACAATTAAATTCAGAACATCCCTAACTGGTCACTTTTTAAAGCATCTATACATTTACAGTCCCCTTACACTGCATGACACGATGTATATAAAACCAGAAGCTATCAAGTGCAATCTAAAGAGAATAGTGCAAGGCCACTGCAGCCTTAAAATTAAACACATAATTTAAGAGACTAAGGGAGGGAGTAATTTCTCTAGCCAAGGGTTTCTGCTGTGTTAAAACTTTCTTTTTTAAGGTACTCACCATGATAATCCCCTTGACTTGGTGGATTGGACATGATAATCTTCATGCAGCTATATGGGGTATAATCAGTTCTCTTTCCTTCTTTCCCATAGCTGTGGCGAATGCTGTAAGCATATCCTTTGTCAAACTAGACAAAAACAAAAGAATAAATTCTTACATACTGTGCTAGTGATTCTATCTGCTCTGCAAATAGAAATATTGGATAACAAAATAAACCTTCCAAACATAATCAAACTGAGAAAAAAAAACCTGAGTTGCTCACTGTTAGCTTTGATTTTTGTATTACATGGAGTTGTATATGCACATATATGTGTTCTTCAGACACATCACAAAAGAAGTGTGTAACTGCATTGATTTAAGGTCTTTACAGCTGATGCAGTAATCACTTTAAATGTAAGACAAATTAAATATTAAAATTTTCAACCCCATGATGTTAGCAAAGGAAGAAAACATAGCAATTTAAGATCTTTCATAAACGTCCATAAATTGGGTGCTTTATCAGGGAAAAAAAAAATAGAAACATAGATTTCTTTACTCAGGTTCACGTTCTTCCAAAACATAACGCTTCACTTATCTTTTGTTTCAGCACTGAAGTTCAATTCATTAGATTCTAAAATGGAGTATACTTCATTGTATAAAAAGAGAAATACTTCTCTTGTACAAAAGATTTTAGAAAATCTCTTTTGTCTACTGATCGACTACCAACCCCTCCAGTAAAATTTAATCTTCTGAAGTAATATAGATGTAAACAAACATTTATCTTGGCAGCTGAGTACAGCACTATCCATGTATTATTTGAGAGAAGTCCTGTGGAAACCATTCAATGACATGAGTTCATGTTATTTTATATGTGGCAATAGGTGACATAAAATCTATAGTAGAATCAGATAATTTAACATAGGGATCCCATTAAGTTGCATTAGCTACTATAAGGTATTAAGGAACATTTGTTCAAATGTTCTAGTTGTAAAAAAAAACCGAATAGGATAAAATAATAAAGCATCATATTTAGAATTACACATTCTCAGTCTCTCTTCTCCTCAAAAAATATATGACAATATATAAAAGAACTGTGCTCTTGCTCAATTCAAAATTTTAGCACTAACCTTATGTAAAGTTCTGTGTCTGAATTAAATGTGAACAACTGCCATAAGAATTTGTTTCCTTCTCAAAAACCACTCTAAAATAATTTTTGCTCTTATATTTTGCCAGCATAAGACAATGTAACATGCTGAGAAAAATAATTCAAGCATACAACTGTTAACACTACTACTTCAAGAACACTCTCATTTCTACAGATAAAAGTAGTTCCCTGTTTGGCCCTTGGACTTCCAAATAGTAATTCAGAACATACAGATACCTATATGAAATACCTTGACCTGCTAAAACAAGTCTAAAATAAAACAGAAAAATAAGTATATTTTTCTTCATATAAAGCACTTCCAACACTTTTGAAAAATATAAATAATTGAAAAACTATAGAATGGTATGAAAAACTATAGCATGGTATGTAAATAAATAATAAATGTGTATAATAATATACACAACCTTTGAGGATAACATCATAAATTGCACCTTATTCTGGATCGGTAAAAAAAGAAACTTCTCTATCAAGATGCTGGTCATGATCAAGACAATGTATCAAGAAGAGTAATATGCAGCATTCCTTCCAAATAAGTTTTAAGACATCCAAAGCTCTGAACAAATATTGACTAATTAATCCTTACCATGCATTTGACAAAGTGACTTTACTCTGTTTTAAAAGGTTTAAAAAAAAAAACCAAAAACAAAAAAACAAAACGAGAAAACAGAGAGCATTGTATTTTCCAGCATAGCCACAGGCAGGATCCAGCACATAGGAATATTCCTATTGAGTCAACCATTTTTCCCCAGGCGAGAAAAGAATTGGTTGGCTGAAGAGTAACCCAATGCTACTTTCGCTCGCAGCAGAGAGTTGGGCTTACCAACTCTTCATTAGAAAGCAGAGTAAGACTGTATGAGGACCCGCTATAGGTGTGGGCCTATACTCGGGAAGGGCGGGTGGGAACAGGTACCTTCCCCTTAGCAGGGCAAGCAGCAGCCACTGGCTGAGTCCTCCTGCTGCTCCTGCAGGAGCTGCAAACGGCATATTTACTCCTGAAAAACAGCAGACATCAAAGATGAAGATGTGCGTATTTTAATTCCCAACCTCTGAGTCAATCTGTTAAACTGAAGATGGAGTCTGTGATCCTATATCCACCTATTCTTCCATCCAGAAGGTCTGGAACCTTTTCTCCTTTGCAAAAAATGAATGAATGCATATTTCATTTGCTTAACAAAGGATATTTGAGCAATCAGTTAAATTAGATTAAATTAGTTTTTTGTAAGCAAATCTTGAATGCTTCAGGATGTATTGCTTAGTTTGCCAGAAAATTAACACCCCTCTAACAGTTCTGTATGCAAAAATCTTGAGCTGTACTTTTCACATCACTTGCCTTAATGCCCACAGAAATTACTTTTACTACCTAACTCATTATTTTATGCTGAGAAGTAGCTCGTGCAGTAAATAGAAACAACAGCTACATAATAACACAACGCGACCCTGGAGCAGGTTGGATATTTTCCTCATTGCTTTCTTGTAACCCTGTTTGGATCTCAGAGTTTCCACAGTGGCAGATGGCAGAGAAGAACACAGGTACATGGTACAAGTTAGCACACGTGCAGTTATGTGCTTCATTAAGAGCTCTCTCATCCTTGTGATTCAGCGCTTCCTATCATTGATTAAGGAACCAGGATTTTAGCAGGGCCAATATCTGTCAGGCTGTGTGGTCATCCTCAGTGGGAAGAAACCATGAATTGTGGCATTTCATTTCCAAAAACACATCCTGAGGAAAAGCCCTCTCTGTACATTGGGGGATGAACTCAATGATCAGATTTGCTCTTTCCCAATACCATAACCCCAGGATGTGCACAAAGGAAAATCCTCCTCAGGAGCAATCCCTTTTGCCAGCAAAAGCATGAAGGTATAATTAGCCATGTTTGAAATGTGCAGAAATGAGAAGGCAGAGGTAGGGAACTGTGCCCTCCAATTTATTCAAACACCCCAAATTGAAATCTTGGGATTTTCGCAGCAGTATGAATTTTTGTTTTAGAAGACTGCAAGTCAACTGTCTGAGCTTTAACTTGATCCCTGAAGACAGAGAGTTTTTTGAGGACTTCTCTTTCCTCCAGCCATGGCTGAAGGATGCGTGTGATGCCTGGTCTGAGGGGTACTGCCGATGACGAGTGGGTAGTTTTCAGTTTTTATGCATCAGTGTTTGTTGTAATTAACCAAGGTGTCCAGAGTATGGTACCAAAGGTACTAATGATGATCCTGGGTATCCTGGAACAGGTGACACTGAGGCTTTCTTAGACAACTTCTCCCAATAAGAAACTAAGCTCTTAGCACTGATTAGTGGGACTAAACCAATAGTCCAAAGCCAGAATCAAGAGGCTGTGGGACAGTTCACTGGGTATAGAGGAGTGTACCATAGCAAGGAACTTACATCTTGCTTTTATATGGTATATTCCCATGAGTATCAGACTAAAGCAGATTAATTTGCCCTATAACTGTTAGTTAAGGCACACATACCATATTAGACAGACTTCACTAGAAGCTAGACAAGTTATCAATTAAGGCATAAGTAAGATATAAATAAAAAAGTATAAAGAAAAGAAGATATGTAAGCTATAAATTTGCAACTGGTATAGCCTAACACCTACTAAGTTCCAGATAGGACTTGAAGGAAATGCTATTTTCAGTAAATTCTATTCACACAAGATCTTTGGATATGGAACGAGGATGTACATCAAATGGACCTTTTGGCACCTTTGAAGAAAAGCTTCTATCAATTTCATACAACTGAATACAATTTCAAAGGAGAACAATTACAAACGACATTCCCAAGGCATTCCACTGCAAAATAAGTAATATCATCACTGAGAGTTACCTTCTTTATATCACTTGTCATATTTGCAGATTATTATCTGGAAATAGAACTATTGCCCAGAAGACCAACCATATCTTGGGCTGCATCCAAAGCAGCGTGGCCAGCAGGTCGAGGGAGGGGATTCTGCCCCTCTGCTCTGGTGAGACCCCACCTGGAGTCCTGCATCCAGCTCTGGAGCCCTCAGCACAGGAAAGACATGGACCTGTTGGAGCAGGTCCAGAGGAGGGACACAAAAATGATCCGAAGGATGGAACACCTCTTCTGTGAGATCAGGCTGAGAGAGTTGGGGTTGTTCAGCCAGGAGAAGAGAACTTACTGCAGCCTTCCAGTACTTAAAGGGGACTTAGAAGAAAGATGAGGACAGACTTTTTAGCAGGGCCTGTTGCAATAGGACAAGGGGTAATGGTTTTAAACTAAAAGAGGGCAGATTTAGGCTAGATATAAGGAAGAAATGTTTCACAATGAGGGTGGTGAAACACTGGCACAGGTTGCCTAGAGAGGTGGTAGATGCCCCATCCCCGGAAGCCTTCAAGGTCAGGTTGGACGGGGCTCTGAGCAACCTGATCTAGTTGAACTGCTCATTGCAGGGGGTTGGGCTAGATGTCCTTAAAATGTCCCTTCCAACCCAATCTATTCTATGATTCTAACTCACTAGGTCCTCCATAAGTTTTGTTATCAATTCTGACATTCAGCATGCATATTAGGATGGCAAATAATTTGCTTACAGGTCTTCCAAGCCCTGTGTGCTCAGGTTCACACTTCCCCAAAACTTTCATGTTTCAGTTTAACTCCTTTTATATACTCGTGTAAGTTTTTATGCATCTATTACTTACAGTACAGCAAGATTTATTTATTTAAAGTCTAACAACTAAGCAAAATGACTGCAATAATTTTGTCTAGCTTCTTGGCTGACCACCAGATTAGTTCCAACTCTGCAAAATTCAAAGAGTAACGGTTTAACACCTTTTTTTTTAAGCATTGGGTAATTTCCTGTCTAAAATTGTTGAGCCTCTATGGATAACATCTTCAAATTCATAAATTTATCGCACACAATGTTTATCTTCTGAAATAACTGGTTTGCTTTTTCATCCATTTCCTAGGCAGTCACTCAAATCGTTACTATTGATACTGCTTAGTTGGCATATCTTTTTCCAAGCAACTTTTTTTTTTTTTTAAAGCTCACTCTTAAAATAACTTCAACTTGAGATTATCTTTTCCCCAGCATGGTTGTCATTTAGGAGCACAAATAAATGTTTGTCTATCTACCAACAACAAAAAGTTTCAAATTATCCTAAATTCTCAGCCTATAGCATGCTCTCTACCTTAAAGGTACAGATCAGAGACATCAGCTAAAATTGAGCTGGAAAATTCTAATGTGCTGTGTGGCAGTCATTACAGACTGATTCACATCAAGTACAAAAACCTTTTTCTTCTCCGATTTCAGGTTTTCCAAACCACATGAGGCAAGAACTACTTTGCCCTGGAGATTGGCTCCGTCTACCACAAGGAAATCACAAAAGTTTTGATCAGTCAAACTCCTTGTATACTACCCACATGAGTGTAAACTGCATGTCTGATGAACTAGTTTCTGGGCTACCCCAGACCACTCATCCAAAAATATGACCACATAGGCTTTTATTTACAGCAGTCTAAGCTTCCTTTAATATAAATTAGCTAAGTATACAATTTATGTACACCACTTCCCCACACACTCACATGGACCAAGACTTTGAACCAGGAAAAGTATAAAATAAGTGACAGCAGACTGTCTTCTGTGCCTTAAAACACTGCATCAAATTATCAGAACAACACTTCTTAAAGTTATGTCCTATAATGACGTGATTTTTCTTAGGCATGCACTTGGTGATCTATGCAAGATTTTATTAGCTACTTCAAGACATTGTAATAATTCCTTCTGTATCTGAGTTATCAATACTGCTGGATTTTTTTTCATCTGTTGATGTTTCACTAACATTATATTGAAAAAATTCAGATACAGAAGATGCATTTCAAAACATATGGTCAAAGAAGAGACATTTCAATTCAGATTTGATTGTTTGGAGCAAACAATGAAGGAGTTGCTTTGAAACTGAAGCCTCTGAACAAGAAACTGGCACAGGGAAGACTTCTTTTGTAGACTGCCACTAAAATAACTTGTGCAGGTCATAAAGGTAAAGGCTACTTTAAAAACTGCTTTGAACAACAGTTAAGAGCATGTCAAATTGTGATTTCATTTTAACGCTCAACAGTAAAAGTAGAAAAAAAAACAGGCTATTTTTATTATAATACTTGCTTCATTTCTATTTCTGAGAAACTGAAATGTCTTTGTGATTACAGAATTATACAGGAGTCTTTGTTTTACAGAACATGATCTAATTCCCTTAATATAATGTCCTATCTCCTTAGCATAATATCACCTACACAGAGCATTTTTCTTGGATAAAAAGATGTATCTATCTGAAAGAAATAAATCCTTTCCATATTACACTGCACCAATCTCCTAATTCTTTATGGGATTACAATGCCAATGTCATTTCATGTAGTACTCCACTAATTGTACTAGTCATTTTCTCTAACATCATAATATTTCCAAAAATTACAAACTTTGAAAAAGAGGAAAATGCCATGTAACTATGAATATCACGGTTTTGATATTCCCAAGAATCATTATTTTTCCTAAATATTTGCTTAACCTACTGCAAAATTTTCAGTGAGTAACACTACAAAAAAAAAAATCTGAGAGAAAGAACAGCTGTTTTAAGACAAAAATCAGTTTGTAGGTGACAATTTCACCCATATCGGAATTCCACTAACAAATTAATACAATTTTCAATAAATCTTATCAAAAATACTGAAAGTTTCATGCTGGCAGTAATAGAGGTGGAAATTCCTTGTCATTTTAAATGAAACAACGTGACAAAATATTCATGTTTATGAATTATAATCAAGAATTATAAGGAAATTGGAAATTATAGCAAGAAAATAAATATTTTAGATGGCAATTAACACTGAACAGGTGATGAGAACTTCTGTTGCTTTGTTTTTAAATAGAAGAAAATACTAAATCTTATTTTAAACAAGGATTAAAACAGCTGAATTAAAACAGCAATATTTGACAGCACCGTAAGAGATACCACGCTCTCCTTAGCTATCTATAAAAGTACATTGGTACTTTCCTTCAAATAACAAATGAATACTCAACAAACCTGATTCCTGTAAACATATTTCATTTTCAACAGACTCTGCAGACCATTCTCTACGGTTTTAAGGAACTCTTAAGAAACGTCTTTATAATATCAGAGAACAATCTTGAATCCTTTACTAAATATTCACTCCATAACACACTCACTTAGAAAGTTTAATATGAGATAAAAAAAATCCAATAATAAATTTCTAAACCAAGGAATCTCATTCAGTTAGGAAAAAATCCGACACTGCACTTCGTACTCCATGAATTACAAGCACACCAATGCCTTTCAGATTTTTCTGCTGTTTTTCAGTCAGTCAGTGTTTCTCCCATTTCAATATTCAGAGAAGTTAACTGAAGTAACTTGGAAATGTATCTTTTAGCAGAAGGTAAGCAGTAAATTAACAGGGCTATTCATTTCATCAGAAGTGACAGACAGAGAATAAAAGTCCCCAAAACACTCAATGGCAAAGGAGAACACAGAAAACATTGCTGAAAGAGACGTAAGAGATTGCAAAGTCAGCAGAAATCTGTCATGTGGTACAATAAAAAACAACTAAGAAAGTTAAACAGAATAGTAACTAACTGTGTGCAGCTAGAGGAATAAGATTCAGCTCTAGACATCTAAATCCAGACGTCTCCCATTATTGTCAATGGAGGTCAATGCAATCAGAGGAGCCTGAGGCGTGATTCAATTTACCCTAACGCAGGCACCTAGAGGCTCATTAAATAAATCATTCTCTAGACACTATTGACTGTATAGGCTAGATCTCTATTGATCATAATGGCAACTTAGGATCCCAGTGTAAAGAATATGTATACCAAGGAGAAAAGAAATTCAGTAAGTCTGTATCAGAATTGGGAGAAATCCATACTTGTATGTATACCACTGCAGCACGTATTACAGGTCTTCAGAGAAGATGGATGAAGGTTGGCCAGAGACCCCTGCAAAGCCCACTGGCTAAATTCCTACTGCTTATCCAAGCTCTATCAATACTGTAAACAAGAGTGTTCTCGTATGATGTTCTATAGCTTTATTTGAGCACAGTGAACATGTAAGGCATTTACAGTCTCATGCAGCTCAAGATCTATTATACTGTAGCATATACTGTAACCTAGATCAGCATGTACAAAAAAAACCCTAAACGTATAGGGAAGAAATAGGAAAGAAAAATTATGTCAGCATGGAGACATGTTGTCACTTTGTGAAGGATCCTGAAACTTACCCAACTGGACTCTGGTTGTAAGACCAACCAGCAACAAAATGCAGGACTGGGACATGAAGTTCAGGCTGCACACCGACAGAGGGTTTATTCTCACTAGCCCATCGCAACATCTTAAAGCAGTGGATGAGAAGACAGAGGCGTTCAGCTTTGGTCTGCTGAACAGGCCAAAGCGTCAGGCAAATGGACTTCAGAAGAGATTTAGAGCAGAGCAACTACTCTCGGCTCCAGCTCAGACCCTAGATACTTGGGATACCTTTGGCTTCACAGAAAATAGTCCAACGTGGCTATTAGACAGAACGTTGTTATCATTTAACTCAACAGCCTGGCGTGGCAGGCTCCTTCATTCTAGCAATAATAATTTTCCATAAGGAAGGAGAAGGAGCATACCAGAAAGCAAAGCTATCCGAGCAGCTATACTACAGACCGGAACTTTAGCAGGGTATGACAACTCCCAGGTCACTGGGATAGCAGGAGAGACACTCACAAATGAGAGAAGGTCTGAAGAAAAAAATTATCTCAGCCATTCCAGGCAATCAAAGTTGGCAGGACTTGCCTCATTTTGAACAGGAGTCTTGGCATTAAAAGAACAGACATGCACTCAACCACAGCACCAGAAATGAGCCCAAAGGAACAGTGCACACCGATTTGCTGTTGAAGAGCACTGCTGCTGGCACGGGCTCCAATTCACCTGTGCTAGGGTGTTCCCAATTTCAAAGACCTCTACAGGATACCGGGACAAACCCAAGCAAGTCTGGCTCATTATCCAATATTCCTGTTCTACTTAGTACATCTGCCAGAGAGTCAAAAGATCTGAGCAAGTTCACCACAACACTTGAAGTTCTCTGCCTATGCATCATTTCCAAAGAGCAGCCATCTCCTGATACAGTGGAAGACGTCATTTGCTCACTGAACTGTTTGTACTTACAAGCTGGTTGAACTACGCAGCATTCCCTAAATATGCAATCTTTGAAGCAGAGACTGGAAAGTTTTGCACACCTTTTGGATTACTTAAACCACAGAACTGTTCTTCCCTTTTAAAACCATGTACCTTGCATAGGCAGTTCACCAGAGTAAGGCCCCACATCTTTACTGATTAGATATTACTGAATTACTTCATTAATTTATTACTGCATCCCCTTGCAAGCACCCTTGCTGCGTACCAGTATTGTCAGGAATCCATTATAGATTGTTATTCCTGTATCTATACACTAATCAGAATGGCATCTGAAGCCAAGTTCAGCATTAGATGACAAAAGGCATGCAAGAGGCAAGGTGAGTTAAAAAAACAAAGGCTGGCCTTCTTCATTGATCATGAGATTGAGTGGTAAATTGCTGTGACCATCAGGTTATAACAGTCCACCAGCAAAGAAGTCCTCATTCATTCAAAATTTATGACTGACCCCATCTAGTCTGTCATGAGGTATGGTAAAGCCCAAGAGATTAGATTTTACCCTAAACCAAAGATTTGCACAAGTAGCAGCACCAAAGACATCCAGTGCCTTGGCCTGGAGAATATCCCTTTAACCAATCCAAGTGACAAAGTCACTGAAATACGATACAACTGTGGCCAAAAACTTGCCTTTTCCTGAGATATGGTTGAATCTGTTGGACAAGGATGCGTATCAGAACAGAAGGATAACCCGTCACATCATGTCTCAAGATACCAGCAAATACCTGGTATAAGTGCCCATTAAGAAAAAGAAAAAATTCTCTGGATAAATTGATCATTGAAAAAAATCAAATAATTCTTAAAATTAGAACTACAAGGAGGCCAATGAATACGTCTCCTCAGACTGATAAGTATTCTTTATGTCTACTCTTGAAACATGTAGACTTAACTTTTTTGATACAGTCATAAAAGAATGACAAAAACAAGGCATTAAAACACAAAACCATACATGGAGATTTGATGTTTGTCAACCCTTTTGAACATAGAGTAAACTTGATATTGGGGCTCTCCAAACAGCACAGTTTGGCTCAGGAACACTGGCATTCTCTCTGTAAAAGGTCTGCTGTAAAAATAGATTTTTTCTTTATTAACAGCACAATAAAAGACAAAATGACATTTTAAGATGATGATCAAAGAAAACAGAAGTGCAGAAAAATAGATATTAGCCCTTGCTGTCATAAGAACTGCTTACATAGAAAGACCCTTTTATATTCTACCTTACACACAAAATGCCCTGTAATCAAGACATATTTGAAATCGAGACTGCAAGTATGACAAGTCTTTCTGCATTCAACAGAAAAAAAGCTTGTTTTAAAATGCACAAGCCTACTTTCCCATCTCTTTTTTTTAACTTTTGTTAATTCATCATAAATTAAAAGATGACTTGACTGCAGGGAAAATGTAAACAGAAAAATAAAAAAGCTCTACTGCCAGGCTGCTCTGAACTGTCTCAGGAGAAGTAACATACACCCCATTTTTTGGTGCCTGCTTTAAGGTTCTAAAAACCGGGAAATATCTCTGGTAACAAAATGCAAAAGTGAGCCTGGCTACTGTAATTCACCTAAAAAAACAACCTTTCTTTAAAAAAAAAAAATTCCTCAGAGTTTCACTGGTATTGCCCCAGTTCTCATGCCCCAAACCCAAGTCCATTAAGTAGACGAATTAGAAAAAGAATAGCTAGCTAGCTACCGCTAGCTTCTGCTCCACCATGTACAGCTGGGGAGGTGGAAGGTATTTGAGGCACATCTTGTTTTTCTGCTTGCGTGAGTGGACTTTAGAAGGGACACAGGGAACAGGAAAAGCTCCGAGCACACCACATCATGCCGAATTCAGTTTCACACCTAAATAGCATTGTACATTTCAATATAAAATCATAACCTAACCTTCTTTCAAGAAATAGTAACCTCTATAATGTTGAAATACTTAAGCCCTATCACAGTAATTTAACTTTCCTGAATCAATATATTAAATTTCTGAAACATAAATTGTGCATAGCACAAATAATGTATAAAAGAGCTGTCCTGTCTTTCTTCATAAGATTCAATAGATTTCAAAGACATGCAGCAGAATGTTAAATCAATTCTGAAAGTAAAAATACATTTTTATTAACAACGTGCCTATGTTGTATATCAGCAGAGTGCACATTTGACACAACATGCTGCTTTTCTGGATGACTGAATATGAAATATAGCCATGATTTGCTGGCTGAATGTAGACAGATGGAATATGACAGCTATATGATGTTACAACAATTATATGGACATTATCAAAAGAGAAGGCAAAGTATACAGGATCCTGCATTTTGTTTTGGAAGTCAGCTTATATGATTACAGGAAATCTGAACCTTTAATAAAATAATTTTTAAATATTCTTTAAAACAATTATATCAAGATTAATAAACTATTCTATCAAAATTTTTCTGTTTAAAAAGCACAGGAACACAACTGGAAGAGACCTGCTATGTCATTCAGCTTGTCCTGGAAGGTAATAAAAAGATACAGATGAATAGATTTGCATCCTAAGAAGAGTTAACACTTTTTTTTTTTTCTCCTAACTGTCTCAGAACCTGAGGTAAATAGCTGAAGAACTTAAACACATTACTGGTGGTGTGTGGGAATGCACAGCAGGTATTTTTCAGCAGATGGCTATAAAGAGAGAGCTGTATGGTTAAGAAGGTATTCGACAGAGCCTGCTAAAGACCGTACTTAGTGACACTCAGATACTTCAAAATCACTGAACTTGGAAATTTGGCAACCGGATAGACAAATCCATCCATTACTTTTCTTAAAATGTCATCGACTTACCTGCTGCTGCTGTGATAGCTAATAAAACAGAAACCTCTTCTGACAAGTACACAGTCTTTCCACAGCAACAATAAAGTGCAAGTCTGACAAGTGGTTCAAGACTACAAAAGGAATCTTTGAAAACTAAAGGTCTGGTTTTAACATCTATTTTTATACATACAATGCTAAAAAGATATTATAGTATGGAAAGAAAACGTGTTGCTGGGAATAAAACAAGTCATAAGAGAGCAGATTCTGATCTAAATGAGTTTTAGTACAGGAAAGATCTTGATTGCTTTCATTCTTGTCAGTGCAAGAACCTTATCACTAACTTGCTCATACACTAGATTACTAAATACGGATTTCAGTGCCTAATAAGTAACAGCTATGAAAATTGATCCTATTTCTTTTTATGGTAGCTAGTACAGTTAAAAAACATCACTAAAGTTATGCCAGCACTGTAATTAATGTCCTAAAAGAGAGATTACGTAGCTAGAGCTCTTCTCTGTGCCTAAGACATGCCACAGGCTGAAAGATTGTCCAAAATTTTTCCTTATGATGATTAAAATTGAAAATTAAAAGTAAGGACAGATACTTTTTTAACAGGTTAAAAAAAAGGCTGAATAAATTAAAGTACTTTAAAGCGAATAATCATAGGAAATTGCCAACATAACTTTGGCTTCACAACAAAGACTGAAGAATTCCAGTTTTAAAAGAACATAATTGAGAAATCTCGTAGCAACTGAAAAGGAATTGTGTTTGGAGTGAAAGAACACACATTTTTACTATAGCACTCATTACTGTGATTCTTAGAACTTTTATGTGCCAACACAATATCCTCCAAGTATATCATAGCCTAAAATTATTTTATGTTTTCTAGTACATCATCATCAGTTGTGGCCTGTTTGCATAACACTCAAGAAACAAAAATATAGTGAAGAATAATTTTTTTTTTACCAGTTCCATTTCATTTAAGAAATATTGCTTTAAGATTTTGAATCTATTACACAAATATTAACTTTTTTTAATTCCAAGGGTTTTTAAAAACAAAGTTTCTGTAACAAAAATATTCTTATAAAAATGTTAAAATATAAAATGACAAATAATGAAACAGTTTCTTGTCAATATTCAGTAAGCTTGAGTAACTGTAAGATACTGATTAGTAATTTAAGGCCTGACAAAAGAAAGTTTCAGAGGGAAATAGAAGCATGATTGAGTTTAATATGCTTCTACTTTAGCTACAGGTCAGAATTAAAACTACATCACTCTTTTAAATCTACATAATTATGTCCCAAAGACACTTTCTGTTTAGTATCCGTAACTTTACTGATAAACCAGTACGGACCTTGGGTTTAAAAGGTCAGGCAATATTGTTTTAAAGTAAAATACATCCTTACAAGTAAAAGGGCAAAAAAGTAAGGTTTTGGTTTGGTTTTATTCCTTCTAGTCTGGAGAACTCCAGATGTGGCAAGCAAAACAAAATTCTAACACACAATGAAAGAAAACAGTACCAAGTGAAGTTGCAGATCATTCACCTGCGAAAAGGTACAGGGAATTGATGCAGCACCTACCACTGCAGGGGAAAAAGTGAACATGGCTGATTTGGAAACACCAAAAAAATCCATTAATTGACACTAAAATGCACCACTCACGCGGGAGATGGGGGGGGGGCACCCCTCAAGTTAACTAGCTAAATTCAATAGCACAACATTATGCACCACTTACCATTTATTACTATTCTTACTTGAATTTTTAAAACTTCTGAATACAGTTAAATCATGTGCAGGCTATATATACACACATATATATTAATTTATTTATATATTTATATAAAGCTGTAAGTTAACAGTACTTTTTCAGTGATGATTACATACATTGTATATGGGCAGAAATGGTGAAAAAAATGATTACTTTCATGTTATTTTGCTGCAGTAAGTGGTAGGACATTTCTACTATGTATCACAAAGACATCTAAACTTATATTCACATCTGCTTTCTCATCATCTGGCTTCTTATATGTCAACTGGAGCTATGATGTTCTTCATTTAGTTGCCTAATTTGGGAAAAAAAGTAAAACAGACTATGAGAGAAACAGACACAGAACACATATCTATATTCTTCATTTAATAAAGAGGTCAGAGCAGCAATACCTACAAACTTGTACACGTTTGTGTGAGTATTGTGAATAATGTAGATGTTACTGGTAAACCCCTTTGCAGCAAATTCAGGATTTCCTATTTGTCAGGGAAGTAGGTATAGTATCAACTGCTTTGCAAAACTTGTATTATTAACCATATCATGCAGTAATGTCCATAAATACAACATGGCATATTATTTTGATAACAGCAATTCCATACTACTATTTAACCATAAGTACTAATAAAAATTACCTCTGATGCAAGCAACTTTAAGCTATTTTGATTTGATCTCATGATGCTTAATGAAACAGGAGGCAAACGGCTATTTCTAGTTTTAACTAGATGATCTAATTTTCTGCAGTCTTTCCAGAACGATTGTGTCCACACCACCAAACAGAAGTAACATTGACAACCCTGATAGTGACTTCCCTCTAGCCAAGGGCCAGGGTTACATGTTTGTAGGCATTGCTAATATTCTTTACATTTGATACAGTCAGCAAGAAATCTTATGCCAGCTCCTTCCTATGACTTAGCAGAATTTAACCGGACTGCAAGAAGTTATTCACGCCTGATCATACTTCTTGGAATACAACCAAATGCAACCCCTGTGAGCACACTTTCTCAGTCCTCTCACTTCCAGAATCCATTACGGATCTCTTTCCTACTGCTTTGGTCAATAGGTGTACTAAACAAATTGAAAAAATCAAGCCATGCAGACCAGTAGGTCAGTAATATGCCAACAGTAGTCATCTGAGTGTTTCAAAATTCTGAAGTGCTCCACAAGAGGTGGGAGCAGAATGTTAGCTAGCATAAATGAATGCGCACAGGACATGAAGTACACAAAGGACAAATTGCATCTATAAAACACAACTTCAAATAAAAATTATAATGTATGATAGCAAGAATCTTGCATAGACTTCACATACTTACTATGATACACTTATTGCCAAAAATAACCCAATTTTAATGGCAATTGAAACTTATTTCTGTTCAGCTAAAGAAGGATATTATGATTCCTGAGACAAACTCCGTGGCCTGATCAGAGAGGTCTTGCAAGAAATTCCTAGTTTTCAGGCTCAGCTCTAACTGTTCATATGGAACCCAATGGGCAAGAATAATAGCTGTCCACAACGTAAGTCCTCAGGATTTTCAGTTATTCGAGCTCAGCTCCTCACTGCTTCTTATTAGCAAGTTACCATAGCCAAAGGAAAGAAAAAAAAAATCTTTTTCCATCTACAACCAACAAGAAAGCTGTACTAATTCAGCTTGACTCAGATGCAACAATAGCAATCCATGAATTTACAGCTTCATCATGCTTTTAATTCTCATGCCCAGTTGTACAAATTTTAAGAACAAATTCACTCAAACACCTCTTCTGCATATTGTTTATTAAAATATAAAACAAATTCCAGTCTATCCTCTTCAGCTGAGATCATGCCAGCTCATTGCTCTCAGCAGCCATCTCTCTTCACATGAGTATCACCTTCAACAATGGTTATATCCCATTTGAACAACACACCTGTTAAACTCCAGGCTTCAATCTATATGCAAAAAAATATGTTGAGGAAGCTCTATGAAAGGAGTAGATCTCCTGATGATTGATTCACTGCCTTAAAGATGATTTCTGGAAACGAACATGACTATGGAGTTCAGACAATGGACGTTTTTAACTTGGTGTTCAGTGTGTCACTGTGGCAAAGGCTGTTCAGTTCCTATCTACCGGCACCTTGGTCAAGTCACTTCACAGTTTTGCACAAATACTCTGATTTCATAGACTCAGCTGTTCAGAGGAACACCACAGAGGACTATACTAAAAAAAAAAAACAAACCACAAACAAACAGGAAAAAAAAAACCCCACAAAAAAGAACTCAGGAATAGTGAAATCTGAAAGTCCTTTTCTTTAGCCTTTGAGGTTGAAATTAAAATTAAATATTAATTTTTACTACAAGCCTACATGCCTAGGATGCACTTGGACCACCTACTGTCTCGAAACCCCCATAACAATTGCACATTACCATTTTTTTCTTCAAACTTGCATTTCAAGGTTTAATGTAAATTCAATAGTAAGTTTGCAAATCAAAATGAGTCATGTAAATGAAAAAGCATTTTCTTGTTTCTTCTGACAAAACACTTTTAGCCTGCTATTAAAGAAATTTCAAGAGCTAACTTTGTAGAATACAAAAAAACATTTGGAAACATATCATAAAAGTATTTTGACTTTCTTTATGCTCAGTTATACTACGTAAGCATAGCCATTCAACATATAATGAAGTTATGAATAGAATGTCATTTTGCCAATACAGAATATATAAAAATTATTCACTCAAAATCTTTAATGTTCACTTTTCTATCCCACTACAACTAGAGTAGGAAATGATAATTTCCAAATAATGAAAGAGAAATATAGATAGTAAGTGGTTCTACTGAAGCTAATCTGTACAGTCACTGGTGGAAAGAAAAAAATTCTGTTTCATTTTATGATAAGTTTAACACAAAAATACAATTTAATCAAGAACTTGACTACCTAGTCCCCTGATAACTAATGAAAGCAAAAGCAATATGCTTAACTACATTAATGCTTTGTTATCATGACATACTCTTCCACTTCTACAGATTTCAGGGGGATACGATTTTACAGGTAATATATGCTGCACTTTTATTACATTTTTTTGTATCCTAGAAGAGCACAAACGTTTTCTTCAAGTTCTATAGTAGCCTTTATTGATCTCAGGAGAATTCAAGCCTAGCCACATATTTGCATTACAGTACCACTGATGTACATTTTAATCTGTATAGAGGAATTTCAATTATATTGTTATCTCTTAGATGTTAGATATTGTGGCTTGCTGTTCAACATGTCACTCCAGGCTGCAGAATTGTAAAGTTCAAATAATTCAAGAATAAGACTAGCAAATTACATTCAATTAGAGAATTATAATTAAAAAGATAGAACAATAAATAGACAGAATAAAGATCCTTTTCTGATTTATGAATCAAAATATGTTCCCAAAATAGTAGGCACCTTTATCCAATATAAAAGGGCAAGTAAAAAAAGAACCTAGTTGCAAATCAACCCCCAAATCTCAAACAAATGAGAAAGTAAAATACCAAAAGCAAACGTAACCAATTGACTGATAAAGAAAACATTCATGGAGATTTAAGGAGGTGGAGGTTGTTGTAAAGAACCACCACATCACCCATGCATTATAAATTGCACTGGGGATAGTTGTGTGTGCTTAAAAGCACTGCCCTACAGATTATCAAGTGCCTATTTCTATTTTTATTTAAATACACGGGGTTTTTCATAATATAACTGTATAGACCTACAAAGCATTACAGCATAAGCACTTCTAATTTACATCTACATGTTTTATTTGTTTATTCCGTATGATCTTGTCTCCCTCTAGTGGCTGGCCCTCACAAAAATGTACTTTGACCTGTATGCAGAATCACAGGATAATTCAGGCTGGAAAGGACCCCAGGAGGTCTCTAGTCCTTTCTGATAGCCCTGGTAGAAACATTCATGACCAGCCGTTTGCAATCAAAGTAAAGCCTCAATCCTGAATCCCAGATTCAAAGACCTCCTAAGATAGTCTGGAAAAGAAACGGAAGAGCCAGGAAAATCAAATCACTGGAACTATCTCATTTGGATGTATACCCATCAGAAAGTTTCATCACTTAACAGAGCAGGAGATATATTCCTTTGCATATTGATGCAGAATATGGCTAGCAAGTCGGCTGTCCTCAGTTTCATACATGATCATCATGTGTGGAAGAAACATCTAGAATATATTAATAGTCAAGTGAAACTCAAAAGCTTCATTGTGAAGGGTTTCCTTCTTTACCAGTCACAGACCCTGAGCAAGATTAAGTCTGAGTAAACTTTCCTCTTCCTTCTTCCAGGAAAATGTCTCTCATGAGGACCTTCACTAGCAAGAAGGGATGAGGAGGCACATCTCAGACAGGAACCTCTGACAACTGGAAAACAACCTGCTCACTGCTGCATCACAACTGATCAGCTGCTGCAGAAAACAAGAAGCCATACAAAACTGCAGTAAGATGATTTGGAAAACAAAGTCAGGAAGAGGAGGCTTTACTAGCCTTAATGCCCCAGGAAAGAGTCCTTGAACATGGGGGCTAAAGAGCCATGTCTCGTTCTTAGTAAGAAGTCACAAGGACACAAAAGCTGTTCTGCTGTCAGAATAATTTTCTAACTCTTAAGTTTGGGAGATCTTTAAAAAAAAAAAAAGCAACCAAACTCTTGGACAATTTTCAGATGTACTTCAATAGCTAATAAAAATCAATGCAATATTGAATTGCAGTATCAAGGAAATTACTTTTCCACACAGTAGCGCACAACTATCAACTGTCTTTTCTGTAAAAAATGGTAAATAATCAGAGTACTAGAAGAGAGCATTTCATACCACCATGCACCAAATACTGCTAAGAAAAGGAATATATCTCACAAGTATTTCTGTAGCAAAGGAAAGCAGAAAGTGATGGGTTGCCTTAAAGTCATCCATTTGTATCAAAACCTTGATTCCAGACTATTAGCTAAAGAAGTAACTGAATAATACCTTAAAGAAAATGAACCAGCTTTCATTCTTTTCTTTGTTCTAAACACCGCATCATCTTTCAAAGTCTAATTTCACATTCACAGACTACTCATACAAATAGATCTGAAAACAAAAAGTCAAGTAACAAGCTCTGCTGTAAGAGGATTTTATTTTGAACTATTAGAGCATTTTTACAACTGTAATGTAAATATTTAATTCATCTTGATTCATCTTCATCTTATTACTTGCTTGTTTCAAGTATTGTAAAAGCATACTAGAGTTACTCCCCTCTTTTTTTGGGGGTGGTGATGGATTTTTTAAGCAACAAGAACAGGGTGTGAAAGAATCTATGGAAATTCATATCTGTTTGGAGTAGAATGTTTAGAGTAAGATTACATTTTATAGAAAAAACAAATCAACCTTAAAGTAACACTGAGGTTATGAAGTCAACTGGCATAACCATTCAGTCAGAAGTAACACATCTACCACCATTTGGCAGTTGATCCTATCATCTGAACAACAATAATTTACCATTTAGGCACTCCAAGCTTAGCAATTTGCAGAGCAATTTCAATTACAGAGCCTAAAGAAAAAGTTTTCTTTTGTGCTCTGCATTTGTCTTTGTTGTGAACATGCCAGTACATGATCATTCCCCACCCCCAACAGAGCATCTCTACCAGTTTCAGTGCTTTCTTTGTGGGCACTATTCTATTTTTTCCACTGAATACATGGTTTCACGCTTCATTTACAATATACTTTACAGATTTCTCTCTAAAGGTAAAATATTGTGTCTTACAAACTTTTCAACAATGTTTTTATCAATGAGCCCTGCGGTATGTCCACATCAGTGATTCAGAGCACAGGAGGAGTTCTTTTTGGTGCAAATTTTCCTTGTTCCTACACTTAGCTTGGTGGTAGGCACTCCAGCGCACCACTGTGTTCAAGGTAGCTTCCTTCCTACTGAAGACTGAAGTTGTGTGCCAAGAATTCTTAGGATTGAGAACTGGCGTAAGTGTTACAGCCATTAAAGACGAATGTGAACACACAATTTTGAAACCATAACCATTTGCAGCAAATAGAACAGTCCCTCATTGCAATACCACAGCGAATAATTAACCTCAGTCTTTAGCAAGTATCATGCATGTACCTTCACAATTCTCCAGTAAGACAAAACAGTATAGTTATCTCCACTACAGGAAAGGAACAATGGCATGAGCGTCAGAAAATAAAAATGTTAAAAGAAGAAAGTACTAACAAGAGTTGTATTAATCTTCATTTTTTCAGGACATTAAACATTATATGACATTTTACTGTTAAATACCACAGGTCACTGACTTTAGTTACATGTGTGAAAAATCAGCTGCTTTTTTTTTCACCTCAAGTTTGAAGTTGGTTATCTAGAACTTGAGAAGAATGAAAGTTACATGGAAATAGCAGCCTCCTCGTCAAAAATATAATAACTACAACCCCCTACTTCGTTCACAATATGCTTTCTAACATTTGAAGTTAAACACAGTATCATAAAATTTCATTTATTTCTAGGGCCTATCAAGAGAGATGCTATAGTAGAAAGTCATAACCCTATGATTGAAAACAGGATTAAGGTGCATACATGTCTTCATACATGTGCATGCACCCAGGGTCAAAGCACAAGTAGGTGGAATTGAACCTGTCCATACAATTTTTTTTTAAAACAGAAATAAGAAATGTATATATTTACATTGTTATTGTTTCTGACAGCTTGTTTTTATTCTTTCAATTTCCTTTAAGCACAGGAAACAGCAACTGAAAAGTTTGTATTTTCATGAATTCAACTAGTAATTAATTGGCATTCAACTGCAAAATTTAAGTTATTACCTCTCTTCGAATCTTTTCTTGAAACCTTTGTAAGGGAATACATTTTGGATTTCATTTTTTAACAAAGTAGGTATCTCCTCTTAAATCATATCTAATTTAAGGAGCTAGATTTACAGAGTTTTAGGTACTCATTCAAATCATACCTTCAAATCCCTTTCCTCTTCACAAAAAACCTGCAGACGAGTTGATCTGACTTGAGACACATATACCATAACTCATTGTAGCCAGCAATACTTTTTGTCCTGTATCTTGTATAAATAGCCACATCCCAGAGAACCTAAGCTAACAAGAGACTGTCTACCAAATACTGCATACTGTACTGCTTCATAGTACCCTGCAAAGCTGACATCTCACAATATTAGATGCAAAGTATCACAGTCCAAACAAAACTGACATAACCTCTGAAACATCTGCTCTAACACATACCACAGGCCAGGCAGAGCTGGGTAAGAGAGGAAGCCTGCTTGATTCTACCTAGGCTGTTCAAGGTAAGGAGCAGGTCACAAACCTCCAAAAATTAGCATACATTTTTCATGCTCTCAAAGAGACAGCACAGGTATGTTACACTTTCCTCACTCATGATACTCTCAAAAATATTAGCAAGGGTTAGACCAATGACTAATAGGTCAATAATACTGCCTATTAAACTGAACAGCTTTTTCTCACTATTTTCTTGAACATATTCTTCTGTCTTCACTCACCTCTAGTTTCTTCTTTTATTCTTAGACTGTAAACTTACTAAAGCAAGCTCACCTCACACACAGCTGTCCAATTTTCTTTTTTTTTAATTAACCACCAAAAAAGGCTAACCTTGCCTTTCAGATAGTGCTGATTTGTGGTCACCTACCTGCTTGGTGAATTAATTTATTCACATAGTACCTGCATTCATAAAGGACATCGGTTTCCTAGTGGTTTAGTGGTAAAGTAAAATTTTTCTAGTCCCCATCTACAAAAAGCCTCTTTGTAGCTTGCCCTTTTTCCACATGCTTCAAGAGGATGACCAACAAAATGAATAAAATCATAAGCAAAGAGAGAAAAAAAACTCCACCCTTAAAAGACATTACTGTGTCTTTTGACTAATTATCTACTTTAACAAGCATTTATCCAAATATATAGCACAATGTACACATTACCTACATCCTCACATTCACATATTTAGGTATTTTTAATTTGCTGAATTACCTTGTCTGCATCCACTTTTCCTCTGATAAATTCTTTCTTCCAAAATTCCAGTGCCTGCTCCAGAGTCAAGCCGATGCCTTTTAAGAACAGTCCATACTGCATACGGCCTCCATGACGGAGGTGATGGTTATCACGTAGGGCTTTGTGCAACTGGCGCATGCAAAGAGGGAACGACTTCACAGAAAGCTGTTGAGAGAAAAGTTTATGTTTAAGGCATACTGATAATTTAATTTGTAGGACATATGCTTATTGTGATTATTAATTAGCTCCACTTGAAAATGCCAATGGCTGGAAGAAAAGATATGCATGTGCAGAGAGCCTTGGCACTGATGATAACACAACTGTGTCCATAAACTATCAAATCCAATAACCATCTCAAGAACAAAATCCAAAGGACAGAGTAATACAGGTGATACTAGCAGACTATCTTCAGCTACAAAGTAACACAGGTTTAACTGCTCTCAGGAAAAATATATCCACTGTTCCATTATAATGTTTCCTGCTTCTTCCTTATTTTAGCTTCTGGAATGTCATTCTAAGCTTTGCTGGAGTTTTGGGGGGTTGAGGGAGGGGATGAGTTTTTTTAAACATCTTTGAAAAACTCCAAGCAGGAGTAAAATCCATTGCAATGGATCTGCAGGTTTTTTCCCCGAAGAATACTATTTCTTATAAAGCAAGATTGCAGAGGTAAAAAAATTGTAACATTCAAGTTTACTTGGGCCTTGAATTTTTGTTTTTAACATATGAGTCATGCCATGGAATTCACTACCAAAGGAACACTGTCATGGTTAAGATGGACAGTGAAAGCACAAACAATTTCTGAAGTTGAGATAAAAGAGTTGGAATGTGTTTTCAATTCTCTTTACACCATTGATGTGGTTTTAGAATCCACTTTATTTACTTCTTCATTTTGAAAATCCCTCCTGTAAGTCAAAAGTCCAAAAAAGAGCACTGAAAAGACTAACACTGCAAAGCAATAATCATAAACGAAACATCATGGGTTGCAAAATTATTAAGAAAATTTTGTTAAACTCTGTTTATAATTGTTAGGTATTTGTGAAAGTACACAAAATTAAGCATCAAATTAAGCAATTCATTATAGCTCTAGTCTAAATCCTGATTAGATGCATTTGCAGTTAATTCTGCTCCATTTTAAACTTTATCACAATTTAATTCAAGTAGTTCTCAAGAGTTACAAAGAAAATATGAATCAAAAAAGATAAAGGCTTTACATGTTGTCTGTACATACAGAACTTGAATTTAAGAAGTTACATATCATCATACAATATAACCCAATAAACACAGAGGACTTACAGCATCTATCTGTTCTAGAGAAATTTTTCCAGTGTTCTTTTGCACGCTGTAATCTGGGCCAATGTAAGAATGGCTGAAAAACAAAGTAAACAGTACAGCATCATGTAAACCTGTCAAAAAATATATTTTTTTTAAGTTTACAAATTTAGAAAGAAATTATTTTACCAATTAAGGACTGCAAATACTTTATATCAGGCAAAACCAAGAAAACAGTATTTGACAATTGTGTAAGTAATTAAGATTTATAAAACCAAGATTAGAGTCAACACAGTAAGGAAATCCTCCCTCCTTTTATCTGAAAGGAGTAGTGAGGGGTCATTCAGAATTCAGGTCACAGGATCACGCAACTGTTGAGGTCAAGAGAGACCTCTGAAGATCATCTAGTCCAATCCCCTGCTCAAAACAGAGTTAACTACAGCAGGTTGCTTAGCATGTCAACCAGCTGGATTTTGAGCATCTTCAAGCACAGAAACTTCTGAGCAGCCTGTTCCAGTGTTTGACCACCCTGGCAGTAAAAAAGTTATTTCTTATGTTTAAGTGGAATTTCCTGTATATCCATTTGTGCCCATTGCCTCTTGGCTTATCGCTGGATACCACTGAGAAGAGTCTCACTCTTCTTTACTCCCCCTTATCAGACATCTGTTTATACGCGCTGATAAGATTCACACACACACCCTCCTGAAATTTATCTCTTCCAGACTGAACAATCTCAGTTCTCTCAGCCTCTCCTCATATGTACTGGGGAGCCCAGGATTGGACATGGTCCTCCAGATGTGGCCTCACCAGTGCTGAAGGGACGGATCACCTCCCTCGACCTGTTGGGAGTGGTCTTCCTAATGCCACCCAAGAGACTGGAAGCTTGCTTTGCTTCAGGGGTGCACTAGTGGCTCCTAGTCAGCTTGTTGTCCACCAGGACCCCAAAGTCCTCTTCTGCAATCCTGTTTCACAGGCGTTCAGCCCTCTACCTATGGGGTTATCCCTCACCAGATGCAAGACTTGGTATTTGACTTCACAGGGTTCATCTTCAGCCCATTTCTCCAGCCTGTCCAAGTCCATCTGAAAGGCAGCACACCCATCTGGTGTAAACCATTGCTCCCCGCTTTGTATCATCTGAGACCTACTGAGTGCACACTCTGTTCCATCACCTAGTACATTGAAGAAGCAGCTAAACAATATAGGAGCCAGTATTGATCCTTGAGGTATTCCAGTAGTGACTGGCCTCCAGCTGGTCTGAATCTCAAACCTTTGAGCACAGCACTTCAGCCAGTTTTCAGTCCACCTCACTGTCCATTTACCTAGCCCATACTTCATCAGTTGTCAATGAAGACGTTACAAGAGACAGTGTCAAAAACCTTGCTAAAGTCAAGACAAACAACATCCACTGCTAACCCCCTTTGCCCCCATCCATTGAGCCTTCTATGATAAAATGACCAGTTATGAGATTGGTCAAGCATAATTTCCCTTTCACAAATCCTTGCTGACCACACTCAGGATCACCTTCTTGTCCTTCATATGTCTGGAATTGACATGAGGCTGACCAGCCTATGGATCTTTCTCCTTACTCTTTGTGAAGGCAGGGTTCACTTTTGCTTTTTTCCAGTAATCAAGAACCTCTTCTACTTTGCTACATCTACTGTGAGGGAAGAAGAAAAACTCAAAAACTCTTAAGGGTACCAATAAAAAGATGGGAAGTCTTTAACTGCAGTACTGACATATACAAACACGTATTAACTCCTGTAGCTGACAGTAGCTGTCTAGCCAAAATAGCACAGGACTTTGCATGTGCTGCCTCATCTTTCATTCATACTGCAACAAAGCTACTTCCGGTACTTAAGCTAAATTCAGAAAACCCTACACTACAGCAGAGACAGTCACGTAGACATTGTCACCAAAGTAATTTCAAATCAAATACAACCATCTAATGCCCAGCTTTACTTTTAAATATAAAGGCTTCTTGAATAAGGATATATGCAGGGCTGCAGAATAGGCCAAGAGAAACGCTTACAGGAGAACCCAACCAAACTCAAGATTTGACAGTACCGCAAACAATAAAGCAAACAGGGGCTTTGGATACAAAAATCAGGTTGCAAACTCTGGGTAAGAACAAATTTCTTTGTGCAAGAGGGATTTTGCAAGTAACTTAAAAAGATCATGTCTTAAATCTTCTGAAGGCATATAGACATTAAGTCCAGAAAAAAGGAAGTTAGCTAAATGATGATACTCTGTGCTACAGATTATTTTGTGACATTTCAATACTGTAAAGTGTAAAAAACATATAGCTGGGTTGATTTTACTACAGTACAAATAATTTGTTTAATTACACATGCATTCATTCGTTCCTTAGTCTTATTTTTGACACACACTGGAGCACTAGGCAAGCTTACTGTACTTAACAGATTTTTTTTTTCAATACACAACAATAGATAAATAAAAGTACTTGAACTGTGTATGTCTATTACTACTGATTCTATAAAGAAGGATCTAAATTTCCTTGTAGAATCAGATCTGCATCGCTTTACTTAGGCAAACTACAAACACAACAAAAAACACAGTCCCAAAAATATCATAATTGAAGCACAGAACAACAGAAAACAGCTGTTGCTTATGCAACTTCATTTTATTTTGTAAAAGAATCAGTTAGGAAAATGACCATTCAGTCAGTTGTCACACTGGCGCTTCAGGACATGGTTTAGGGGACATGGTGGTGCTGGATTAATGGTTGGACTTGATGATCTTAAAGGTCCTTTCCAACCTTAGTGATTCTGTGATCCCAGGATGAGTGCTGGTAGCTTCTTACGCTGCTCTCCCATAATCACTTCAGATCATCTGCCTGTACTCTATAATATTCATTAGAGTCATACCAATACTGAAAAAAATTGCTAAGCTAAAGAAAACCACTTCTTCCTAGCATCCATAGAAAGGATTGGCCTGGGAAGAGGAGGTCCAAAGAGAAGACACAGAAGTTTTCCTATACAATAAGCGACCAAAATAAGACTTCTGAAGTTAATGCTAAAGAGGACATACTCTCTGAATCTTGCTGACCATTACGTCTGGACTTGGTAGAAAACTCTACTGCATGGACAGAAAACGCAATGCCTAGGAAGAGGGTGGGAGAGGAGAAGAAGAAATTATGCTTTTCAGACTCTGAAAAGCTCAAATAATCTCAGTATGGTAAGCAAACAGGAAAAGTTTTTCATAAATGTTTCCTTATTTTTACATTAAAAAGCAGCATATGACCTTTGCAAGGTCAAAGTTTCTTGATACCTGATACCACTCACCAAAGAGCTGAACCCTACAAACTGCCTTCAAAGGTGATGCTCTGAAAAAAGAGTATGCCTTATCTATCCAAAATATGTGGTAGATTGGAACTAGCACATAAAGAAGCTGGCACTAGTCATGTGGCCTTTGGCAGCTAAACTGCTGGATTCCTGTCCCAAGGAGCTCAAGGGACCAGAGCTTTTGGGTTTGCAATTTTAGGTGCCAGGTCTTCCGATTTTCTGCAGCAGAGATTCCCCAGGTCCCTTGATTCCATCACAAGAAAATCACACTACTTTCTGCACGGATCGCCATTATTTTATCTACATTTCTATTAAAAAAGTCTGAACAACCTTGGGGGGAGGGGGTGGAAATTAAGACTATCCTTTGCTCTATGAACAGCGGTCTTCATTTTTTCATGTAATTAGATGTTGCCAGACAGCTTCCTACCACTGGTTTGAAACCAAATTACAACACAAGCCAGCCAGGCTTGTCATCACCCTTGCTTTCTTTTCCTATTTTTAAAACTGCTTCCAGTTTTAGCTCTTATTTTGGACTCATCCTTTCTTTTATTCCACATAGCTTCTGAGGTTACTTCCTGATCGAGGTTCTTACCCAGAAACCTCTGTAATTCTTCATAATTTCTTTCTGTGGTTTACTGGAATGCAAGCAGCAATGTCTTCACTTTTCACATAAAACCAGTTTTATTTTACCTCCATATATAAATTCCTGTCTCTCTCCATCCAGCCTAACTCAATCACTCACAACCTGTTTTTCTAATATCCAAAATCTTAGTTACCATAGGTTTTCTAAACTTATCTTGCAACTAAGGATCAATGTATACATTCACATCACTGTTGACCAAGAAGAAACCTCTACTATGTCAATGTTTCCAAGAATGGGATGGCTTCCCATCCCATTCCAAGAATGGCTTTCAATAAACAGCTGTAGGACAGTTCTGATAAATACTGTATCACTCAGATATATGATAATGAGATTTACTATGGTACTTGAGACTTACATGAGTAAGGATATGAAGGGCACTTTGTAAATGTTGAAGATAGTAAAAAAACAGCCATTAAGGTGTGCATTCTTCTTTGATTGCTTGTGAGATGAGCGTAAGTGAGAAAGGTGAACATGTCTGCATGAGTATTTTGTTATCCATTAAAAAAAATCCAGTCTTGCAAAACACTTGGTTTCTGTATCAACCTTATGAGCTATCATTTGAAGACAGGATTAACAGAATCATATAAATGTTGATTGTAAAGGATGTTAGAAGAACATTTAGTACCACACCCCACTTTAAGTGGACTACTGCCAACACTAGTCAGGTGAGCTGCAGCTGAATCCTAAAAATCTCCACGAACCAAGATTCCACATCTCTGGGCAGTCTACTGCACTATCATTCTAGCACAGACATTTTTCCTAAAGTCCAATCTAAACCTCCCAAGCTGCTATATGTGACCACTGTCATTTTTTATACCCTCTGGCACCATCAAGAATTTCAATACCGTGATGTTTCTCATTCAAAGACTTGTAGGCTGTTGATCACCCCTAAGCCTCCTCTTGACCAGACTTGACTAAAGTCAACTCAGCTTCTCCTTATAATTCATGTACAGGCAGACTCCTATAGTAGTTTGATGGGATTACATACGACAGTTTCTGTCTATCTTTGAAATTATTCCTGCTAGTTACAACCCTGTAATTTCATCACAAAACCCATAAAAACTCCTTTGAAAGCAGGAGTTGCAGAACTGTATGCATTTAGTTGCAGAAGTATGCATTTAAACATAAAGTTTCCATTTCTATTAAATTGGTAAAGTTTTAGCAATTTAAATCTCCTTGTAGCCTGCTGTGAGCATATGAATCCCTAGGCACAATGTTTCATCAAATATTTTAACATTTTAACTAAAAATGTTCTCTTTTTTTTTTGGTCTAGTAAAATTAGTATTAGAAAGCACGAATGAAACAGAATAGGACAAAAAGAGGACCTAAGTCACAGATAAAATACATATTCAGTCCAGAACAGTCCAATTACAAAATTCACATTATGTCTGTTTAAAAAAATGGGCATGGATTAAAATATCTATGCAGACATAATCCACAGTAAAATGACCTTTTCTGAGGACTTGCTAACTTAAAAGTCACAAGCAAATATGAATCGCTGCCAAAAATGTGTGGGGCATTAACAACCAAACAATGCTCTGTAACCTTCAATTGTATGCTCTTTTCACACGTTTCTATCTAAGCTTTTCCTCCCCTGATAAAGCTCTATTGACATATGCCAAAAATAAAATACTGCTGCAAGAATTCACACAATGAAGACAGAGAATCACAGATTCACAGAAATCAAAGATGACCTATTTGGTCATCTGTCTGTTCATTGCCAGAGCTTGTTTGTCAAGTTGTAAGGTTTGACGTATTTTATCTATTTTAAAGGAACTTCCAAAAAGGCAACTTGGAAGCATTTCTGTAGTTTTTTCCACTGGTGAAAAACTGTACTGCGAACGGTCTTTCTGTTTTTACAAAAGCAAAATGAAAGTAATTTACCTGTACAAGTTAACATAAGAATGTTCAAAAAATACCTTTTGCATAAATGTAGGATACAGTATCCCTGTCAAAGCAGCTGATGTTAAACTAGCTTTTTGGCAACCTTTCCTTTTCCCATATTTTAAAAAAAAAAACAAAAAACACAGAGAAAAGATTGTGGTTGCTGTGATGCTGAAGGCTGATCCACTTACATGGATCCATAGCATATCAAAAGAAATTTAAAATTTCTCAGTAATTACTATGAGCACAATTTATAAAAAGCTAACCTAATTGCTCTTTACCTTCAAATGGAGAAAGATAAGCCACTGAGGCATATTTTTTAAAATCCCAGTAAGATGTACAGTAATAAAAACATGGAAGGCTAGTGGCATTCAGAAGTATCCTCTAACCGGCTACGTAACAGTCACACTGCAATATTTTTTTCATTCATTGCTCTTGAACAAAATTCAATCATATGTAAATAAGCAGAGATACAATGAACGCTATTTTTCCTATTCTGATTTACACGAAAAGTAATAAAACATAAAACTGTTCCTACGTAATAAAAAACAAGAATTTTTTTTTTTTAATCAAAATAAAATGTCAAGTTTTGGGTACAGATGTCTGAAACAGTAGAGCACCATAGGAAATAAAGAGCATGCTAACTAGATCTGCACCCTAATCCAGGTGTAGTGCTGTCGTGATGGAGCCTCACTGCTTCCACTTCCAATTCATCCAACATCATTTCAGTGCTCTTAATGCAAAGCTGTAGGTGTTCAAAAACAGAGCTTTCACTACTGACATTCAATATTTAAGTAAATTTCTACCCTTAAAGATATTAGAAATTCAACTGAATAAATACCTGAGCAACCCAATCTAACCAGATCTGCATTGAGCAGAGGCTAGATTAAACGATCTCCAGAGGTTCACTCCAAGCTAAATTATTCAATGATTCTAAGCCAATGCATCTCCCTCTAATTGTATGGTCTTTGTCCTCCAGAGTACTACCATAGTAAGAAAACTCTCACAAACAATATATAGTAAAAAGCAATCACGTATACAAGAAAGAGACCAGACCTATACTTAACCTGAAGAAAGTCAGAAAAGTATTTTTAGTTGTTATTCATCTCCAAGCACATTTAAAGAGAGTAGAAAGCTTCTATGTACTATATACTACTAAGAGAGAGGCAGACTATTTCAGCTGTGTTGTAGAGCCCACTTAACAGTTCACATTTTCCGCTCTCGCCTTAGGTCCATTAAAAGAAGAAAATAGGACTCCATTCATCAATGACAGTGACAGAGAAATCTTCCAAAAAGATCATAGAGCATAAAATATTTGCAACAAGGAAGTCCATACTCTCAGCAGTGTAATTTGGAATCTGTTTCGTTCATAACAAAGCTTAACAACTTTGCACTTACTATAAAAAAATGTTTTTATAAAAGCTACAAATATTTTCTTGTTACTTAGAAGCAACACCAGCTCTGTAAGTTATGTTTCATGTCATTTACAAAGCTTTTGTTAAGCTGAGAAGATAATTTCAGAGCTGAGAAGATAATTTCAGGGCTTTTTTTTTTTTTCAGTCAAAGCCAATCACACAAGATGAGGTGTCTGAAAAACAATGTAGCTAAAACATTCCACTAATAAAATTATTTTAATCTGTATGAAAGAATACGCTCAAGCTTTCAGTTTATGCTACCTGAGATGATTAAGCAGCGGTTGTAGTCTCTCATCAGACTGTATGGAAGGCAGTGATCGTGCTGTCAGCTAGAAAAAAAACAGAAGCTTAATTAATAAAATATTAGCTTCAAATAATTGATAGCACAAAGCAGGAAATAACAATTGACCCCGAGTTGCTACAACTTTACACAACATTTGATGAGACATCCTTTCTCCTATTAAAAACACCTAAGCAGAACCTTCCAAAAATCTGAAGTTTGCAGAAATATTTACAAGTTAAGAAAGTCAAACAGTGAAAAACATTTTTTATAAAATTACAGCGTTACTTGAATTACATAGCAAGACACCATTGAAAGTGGTATACTTTTTTCCAAATATATTTGAACTAGAAGTAATATTCTACCTAGACAGCCTTCTAGCAGTCACATAATACAAATATAGTCCATTAAGCCATATTTTATACAGTTTACATTTGTATAGAAAAATTTACAGAACATTTAGCACTATATGACTTTTATATAGACATGCTTCTGAGTGTGTACACTGTTGTTTTTCCAAATGAGCATAACCTGTGTTTTGTAATTTGACTGTTCTAAACTAAATACATACTTTTTTCTTGTAACTGTTTCATATGACTAGTTAAAACATTAAACTTTTTCTGAAAAAAATAAACCTAGTAGTCTATAAATCAACAAGTACACGTCACGCCATTACAGAATAATAGTTCACTGGTGTATTAACTAAAATAATTGGAAAAAATATGTATTAAATTTGCTTAGTATCAATATATAGGTGTCTACCTTCACTTATAGAAGTTAGCAGCATAGCAGTTCTGATACTGCTTGACATGCATCTAACATAACATGCATTTCACGATTCTATTGCTGCCAAGTTAGGCTGTATTTTGAAAACTACCTTCATACAAATTTAAAATTTCAACATATTTCACACTGTATAAATCACAAGTTCTTAATTATTTTACAGGTAACAAAATAGCATGCATACAGTTATACATACTCTAAAAATCTTATTCTTAATAAAAACAGCACAAAAACCTTTTAGAACCATGGATGTAACTTAACCTTGCTGGCTCCAACACACAAGTAAAGGCAACCACTGAAGTAGGACTAACTAGCAGGCTGCAACTTCTATTTATAAATACACAAATAAATATACCCCAGAAGAAGCTGCACTCAGTGTTTGGGTACAGAGGGTTATTTGTAACTGTAAGAAACTCCACACCAAACCCCATCGGCTCATAGGTAGCCCGTGTGAATATGGAGGAGTTCAATACTTTCCTGAAAGATCGCCCGTTCATTGCACTCATTTCATAACCTTTGCTGCCAGGCAGGAGTCAGACTGGGGCCAAATTTTAAATTCACGCCTCAAGCTAGCGATACCAACCACCAGCTAAGCGAGAGGAGGTTCAAAACAGCTAGTCTGTCAAGTGAAAGTTGAAAACACTGAGCACAAGGACAGCGAGGAAGGAGGAAGGGGCCATTTCGGCTGTTAAACCAGTCCTGGCCTGCAGCAACCACCGCTTCAAAGCGCAGCTCTTCTCAGGCTGGGATAACCCAAGTGTACTCATCTGATCCGACTGCTGCGGCAAAGGTAAGGCCCGCAGTCTCAGCAATCCCTCTTTCTTTAAAAGAAGGCCAGTATCTTGGCAATTAAAGCATTATCCACATTCCCTTATTTCATGGAGCTAAACCGAGATGCATATGGTATACTAAAGTTGATTAAGCTCTGTACTAATTCAGAAGTTTCTTTCGATAAAAAACTAATTTTCTTACCGCTGAGTATTAAAGGCCAATACACATATTGTTCTATATTCATGTCCTCTATTAAAGTAACTCTCTTAAACACAAACAGAAAACCAGAAATTATTTCTGAAAAGAACTTGGAAGCCCTCCAAATACCAGCCAAATTATACCACTTGGCTAAAATCAGAACAGAACCTGAATTACCTGAAATACCAGGTATTTCTATTAGTGATGTAACTGATACAGAAAACAGTATTTGTGTGCCCATTCACATACATATGTATATTTTTACAAGACAATCACACAGTATTTTTCTTTATGCAGTACTTAAATATAACATTTAACCAGAAAAAAAACTACTTTTTTCCTCATTATAAGCAACACATTTATAACAAGACAATGTTTAAGAAAGTCAAAGTGGACAGTGGTATAAGAAGCAAAAAACAGTAAAATCCAAAATGTGCAAAAGTATTGACATTACTGTCAAAGTTATATATACATTAAACCATATTGTTGTGTAAACATTATCAATTAACAGAAATGCTGTTTTAAAACTAATCTGGGAGACTTGTAGGGATTGAGGTAGAACAAAGAACTAGTAACCTTGGTGTTAACCAAGTGTTTTCTTGATGTCACATTGAAAGAATATGGAAGAAGTGGCCTATGCTGGCTGTTTCGGGAACCGTCATTAAAGGGGAAAAAACATAATCCCTTGAAGCCACAGTAGAAACCACATGGCCATTGTTTCTTAATCTTTTTTCTTACTGTCTTGTGTTCTACCAACAATTATGGAATCTGCAAATTTTATGAACAAAATGAATCCCCATTTTCCTCCATTATGTTGCCTGGAAGGATAAGATAAAGTTCTCTACAGAATATGCTCTTGTGAAAATGAGATCATCCACCTTTCAACCCTTACAACAAACACTTTGTTAGGTTAGTTCAAATGTTTATTTTCAGGAAGATGTGGGATCCTCATGACACTGTTCTATCTAAAACTAAGATTAGTTCTCCGTAAACACAGTTGAGGAGACCTCAACACAGTTGAGAAGAGCCCATCAAAATATCTGAGCAATTTTAATTGAAAGAGTAAGTTTTCCTTTAGCTTACCTGGATTATAAAAATAAAAGGCAAAATATTAATGTGTAAAGTCTTTCCTCACAACTGTATTTTTTCTAACTGAGCGACACTGTAAATAAAATGAGCTTTTACAAAAGTGATGATAAATTAATGCTAATGTTTTTAGAAAGCTAAGAATTTTATGCTCTTCTTCAGCAGTATTTTTCTGAAAGAAAAAGGTAATCCCAATTACAGAATCCAAACTGAGATTCTGCAGACTTTTCCCCATCACTGTGAAATGAAATTTAGACAAATTCCTGCAAGCACAACCTTGCCTTCATCTCTATATGGTACTCAACACAAAGATCATCTTACCAGGAAAAAAAAGCAAAAACGTTCTAGTCAATACTTTAGGTACACAAAAGACATCAAAATGTTGACAGGTAAGGAACATAGCTCCAAACTCTAATCATGCTGAAGCAGTTTAATTTACAGAGAACATAAAACACTGAAGACTTAAGATATTTCCAGTCCCAAGGCCTGGATGATGAAAGGAGCGGGCAGAGTGAGTGGCAGACAGAAGATGCAGACACCTCAGAGTTGAGCCGAGATGGTGAAAGCTGGGGTGAGTGATGTAGATCATTAAGGCAAAATAAGCACCATGTTATCAATATTACACAACATTTAAAATTTAGAAAGGAAGAAGAATACTTAACAATATGAGGAAAAGGAATGAGTAAACTGAAAGCTGAGATGACAGCTTTTTGATGAGTGTCAGTCCAACTTCATACTAGCTTTAGTACCAGAGTCACCAGCTGTCTTTGCTGTAATTCAGATTGCCAACAAAAACAAAACAAAGCATAAGCATTGGAGGGAAAAAAACAAACCAGAATCTTCATATATTTGAAGTAATCAGAATTTCCAAAAGCAAGCTTTCTAAAGTTTTGACAAAATTCAGTAATATTTTTATGCAATCTTTTAGAAGAGCAAGAAGCTGAGTCCTTTTCTATTGAGCTCTATGCAACAATCACATCTCCAGTATCCACTATACTGCATTTGTGCCAAATAAACAGGACATTTTCATATGGCATGAAGAGGGTAACAATTTGAGAACGTAGAAAGCATGTGATTGAAAAACTACATGAACGTTAGAACTATTTAAGATTTGGCAGTGGTACTTCAAGCAATAATGAAGGTAAAAGGATGACAACTTATAGGTTGATGTCTAAGAATTAGTTTGTTTTTTTCCTGCCATCCAAACATGAGACCAGCACATGAAATGGCAAGTTATTGAAGATTTGCTATAAATGTTTTAAAAAAAGTTAACTTGACACAAAGCCTGAAGTTAAGTAGCAGCTCCACATGCTATCAGGAAGGCAATGACATTTTTATACACGGCAATTAAGAACAAGATTATCATGGCTCAATTAACTTGTATCAATTTTTTAGGAGTACATTAATTTCTTGATTTTGAGGTTATCATGTGAGAGTTATTTGCTCTCTAGGTGTTTTTCTGCACAAAAAAGGTAAGAGAATTTTTATTTTCACAAAGAGTTCACTTTCTAAATGAGCTGTTTTAATTAGCTGTAGCGCACAAGAAAATTTTAATATGCTGTCAGACCATTTGATGAATACATTTTTTTTTTAAATTACACTAAGTTGGATGTCATTGAAAAAAAATACATGGAAGGCTTAGGAGGAAAGCACAGCATGAAGGGTTTTGGGACAAAGGTTACTTTTATCTGAGGCAGGTTACTGAATTACTACAGGCTCTTTCTACAATTCACGGGTTAAAAAAAAATGTTCCTTTAGGAGGGTGCATTACAGAACCTAAAATGTAAATTATTACCAAGACTATTTCCTTATCAACTGCTAAGTACTCCTAGAACAACAAGTAGTGTCTGAAGGCATGCTGTCCACATGCATCTCCACAGGCTTGTGATTTGCCTCTACACCATTTGTCAAGCTCAACTTTGTTTTTTTTTTTAATATCCTAGAATTATCTGTGCTGGCATTCATGGTGCGAAGGACACACACAAACGGTGTGAAGGAACAGCTCTAATCCAAATGCAAAGATGAAATAAGGTTAAAGCAAGGATTGATCAGTCAGTCTGCCGGTCGTGAACATCACTTGTGGTTTTTTCCTTCCCCCCCCATCTTTGCTTAATAAGCTGTGTTTACTTCTGTCCATGAGTTTTCTCATTTTTGCCCTTCCTGAATCTCTCACCCATCCCTCAGTGAGGGGCCGGGTGGGGGGGGTGTCTTCCTGCCAGTCAGGGTCAATCCAGCACATACATATATAAAATCATTTCAAACCAATAAGAAGCTGATAAACTTCAGCTTAAGCATAGGTTTCACAGTAATTTGAAAGCTTAGCTGCCTATCCTAGAGGAATCCAGAAAGAGCTCCTACTGGTTTGTACAAAATCTCCTGAAGGTGGTTTTATATCTCCCCCTTTTACACTCAACAGCAAGTCTTCCCTATTAACAGAGGCAAATTTTTTTAAAAACGAAAAATTATATTCCAATCAAAAATAAATAAGAGACTACATGTGTTTAGCTAGAAACTAAGATACAAAAGGTCAAAATCCTTTGTAAATGAAAACAGAAAGTTGATTCCATCTAGACAGAAAAAAATTGAACTTGAACACGCACTCCTAACTGTTTCCCCAGTAACCTAGAGACCTGACCTGAAGAAGCGACCTCCAAACAAGTATAGTCACCATATCCCTTTGAAATGTTACTAACAAATTATACTCTCTTTAATTATCAAATGTAATACACTAATTTAGAGCACATTTTTGATACTCTCCCAAAAAGATCAAAGAAAAATGCAGGAAGACTTTGTGCTCACAATATGCAGTATTACACATTAGCTATTTTTTTCCTGCAATTGCACATCTCCTTACAATTTTCCTGTACAACCATTTTAACACTTCACTGCTCCATTACTGGGCTTCAACTTTTAAGTTGGAGAGATCACATCCAGGTTAGCAGCTTTCCCATTTTATTTTTAATTCCTCTAATTAAAAAAACTGGTACCAACACTAGTTTTAAATGCTACTGGGGACAACATTGACAAGGTAATTAATACAGTCTTTAATACTATCCACAAATGTTTTATACCATTAGTATAACAGTTTCTAAGCCTTGGTAAAAATCAGTCAACGAAGGTTTGTGAGAGTTGTCCTTCAGCCACAGAAATTTTAAAAAGAAAAAAAAAGTGAAGTAGACTTGAAGTAATTATACCATTAACACTAGCAAGAAATAATAGGACACTGTGACAACAAAGCTCACAGATGGAAACAGAAAAGCAGACGAGTATGGCAAGTGTTTACCTTCTAAATGTCATTGTTCAGTTCCAAATCTTTCCATCTCTGTAGCAGTAGCAACAAAACCAGTGGATTAATCAAAGTAAAAACCTCTATGACAAATGTATTGTATGCTGATGTTAATAATTTAGAAATAACACTTCTATATTCCATGTTCTAACTCTTCAACTAAATGTGACTAATGCATTAGTGAAAAACATCTACAGCACATTTCTTTAACACTGATTTTTATACAATGTAGAATAACTAAAGTTGTTAGACTTTTGTTAAATTTCAATTAGCTAACTAGCAAGCAAATTTTAGAAAGTAATACGAACACAGAAATTAGAAATAAGAGTATTAGAAGGGAAACAAAACCCTCCATGTCTTATATCACAGGTTACAGACAACATTTTTATGAGGATTAAATTTACATTGAGAAGGCTGTTGCGTCTTCCCATTATATGTGTTGATGAACAGAAAAATGAAGAATGAGGTAACTAAAAGGTTAAGTACAGAAAGGAAATTTCCATTTAGAAAGCAAAGGAACAAACCATGGATTAGTGTATTCTTTTACTGTATTCTGTACTGTTTAGTCCACTGACAACTATTTATTCCTATGATGCACTTTAATGCCTTTAGCGCTACAGGCAACCCCTTCCTGCATTTCTGTTTCCCAGTTGTTAAAATAAGAGAGAGCATAAAGAAAACCAAAATAAGTTTGGACATCAGGACTTCAATTTCAGCCTTCCAAGTGAAAGCTTCAGATGGTTCTTTATTGCTTTAATGCAATATTTTTATGAAAGAAAGGAAAAAAAACATTATCTGTGTAACATCAACAATTCAACATAGAGTGAACTCATCACTAAATGCTTCCTTAATAATGCTGTATGGATTTAAAAAAAAAAAAACAAACCATGAAACAAAAAACCCCACACCTTAGGTCAGACATTAAATTATTACGGTTAGGACTTTAGAAGTTTAAAAAGAGAATCTAATTCAGTCTCTCATTGCTGCCTAAGGAATAAACCATAACAAGACTAAATAACAAGCCCATTTTCAGGAATTTAAAATCTATTTGTCTAACAAACAAACTTTGGCAGAAAACAGAGGCAATATTAACTTCATTGCTCTTCATCCAATTCTTAGATAATGATTAAAAGTCATGCTATACATCTGTTAGAAACATAAAGTCTTCCTTCTTACACCTCTGACTATGGTCTATTTGTTCCCATTAAATGCATCACACAGCTGAGTGGGAGCCTGCACAGTAGTGAGGTGCAAGAGTATCTTACAAATACATGAGTAAAATATAGTGTTGTAGTAGTACCTGCAGCAGTAACACATCCAAAGTAACCATATGCAATTAGAAATTACCTTTTGTGGAATGAAACAAAATTACATTTTAGTCTAGTAATTCAACACTACTTTACCTATCACATCTTTCTCTTGAATTTTTAAAAAGACTACATTTAGAGATACCTATTTAATATTGCTAGGCACTACACTTGTTCCAACTAACTCCTTAATATTAGACAAGCTTTATTCAAAGACATGTTGGGCCAGCAATGTTTTAAGTTGTTTTCCAGACGTAGCCACACTTACACAGTATCAGTTTTTATGTAACCAAAATCAGACATACACATTTTTGTATTGACAGCACAGTAGCCACGACATATCTGAGACTTAGAAAGACAGATCCCAGCCTTCCCCCCTCACCGAGGACATCTGAAAAATGAGAGAGGACATTAAGATGTTTTCTGTGAAAGGTTTTTATCTTAATGCAGGATTTTCCTCCTTATCCTTAGTCTAACTAGATTAGCTATCCTTCTGTAGTCTCTGCTTGATCAAAAGAAAGAAAAAAACAATCTCCAGGAGATGCTACAACAGCATTTGGGAGGCTTTCCTCCCCTCATCCCCATTTGAAGATACAGAACAGGTTAAAAATAATGCTGTAGAAACATTTTAGCTCTACTTACTGAAGGACTGTGTCATAACATTCACTATATTATTATAGATACAAAATACAGATGAAAGTACTCTCTACATACTTACAGTATTTAGGATCAACAGGAACCATGCGCATACCCAGCATAATTACAGTAAATAACAGGCCTTTAAGTCTCAGTTCCCCTTATACTGAGTCCAGCTACAAGTGTTTCTCAATGCATATAATCAAGACTAGGCTTTTATTTGAAAAGGGAGACTCTACTATATACTGACAACTTATTTCAAACATTAATAGCTCAAGTAAAATTTTTTTCCCCACTGCAATCTGACTGTCTTCAGAGACAAACACCAGTGTCGACATACCTTTTATTCCAGAATACAGCCTAAGTGGGGGAAGTAATAGTCACAAAAGGCTTCTTAATACATTTCTCTCAGATTAGAAGCACTGTTGATGAATAGGAATTCTAAACTTTAAAACAACTTTGTTTTCAACAAAACCTGAATTTAGCTAGCAATTCCCTAAAAAGTAGTTTTAAAGGAGATTATCTCCAGACAGGCAGCCTATTTTTCTATCTTGCATTTTAATGCATCAGGCACCAAAATACTTGCCTTAAATTAAATTTAAACTACAACGTCTAGAAAAGTTTTTTACATCTGAAAAAAGTCTTAATACTGCTTTCTTTTGCCTTTTTTTTAAAAAGATATTTCAGAACGATAATCTTGCATGGTCTTCAAAACTGTATGATTTTGCAGCCACCACTACAAAGGCATGAGATGCAGATATTGCCAGAACCCAAGAATTCGATTTAATTACATTTCAGAGAAATGCCTTCAACATCCAACAAAGTTGCAGGCTGCCTCAGACCAACAAAACCAGATTGATTTTGAAACATCAGCTATCTTGCTAATGTTGTAACAAAATGTCACAATGCAAATGCTATGCAGCTGGGGAACCTGAAATAAGAGAACAGTGTTTGCATGCTAGTATGCTGCTGTACCTAGACAGCTGACATTTTAGCACTGATCAATTTTCTTTTGAAAAAAAAGTTGGGGTTTAACCTTTCACAGCATGTTACAAATCTCAAGTGTTGTACAAAACTAATACATAATTTTTGCCAAGGCTTTTTCAGCTATTAAAAGTTACTGCAGCAGCACTTACACTGAAATAAGCTCCATAAAAAACAAAGCAAACAATTAATATTACACTTATTCCATGTGAAGTGTTTGCACACAATCTATATGAACAGCAATAACATTTTTCAAAACTAACCAAACTATTTAAGCAAGAATGTTTTTGACATTACCAAACGTTTTTTGCAATGGGCCAATATAACTTACTGCTTGAAGCATTTAGATTATTTTCATATAACACCACCAAATGTATGGGGGGGAAAAAAAATAAATAATACAGATTGACATTACTGGGCTCTTAGTACAAATGTAACAGCCCAGTGACATTTTCAAAGGACAGGAAAAAAATTCCCTCATGAATCTCTAGTGGTTGATATAGGTGTCAATTCAAGGCTGAAGTTGGGTTTGTGGGGTTTTGGTTGTTTTTTTAATTAAAACTCCCCACTGCTCACTAGCTCTCACACAGATACACACCCCTTCACAGTAACACAAACCAGCCCAAAGAAAAATCACAGAGAATGCACAGTGGCCTTTTATGTTTTAATGAAAGCAAATCCAAGGCAACGGATAACTTATGATTTATTTAAACAAAGAAATTCAAGTTATAGTCTTTACACTGCAATTTTCTTTTTTTTGGAATCTGATGGGACAGCACAACAGTTACTATCAATGTTGCTTAAATGCTATATCTAACAACTTAAAAGGTATGTATGAATAGAAGTCTTTTTATAAAATATCTATTATAAATTATATAGTCTATCTGATATAATATCTAATATTTTTATATATATAATGTAACGTGTATTTATATTTAGTCCATTAATTCAAGCTGCCGAAGGACAGATCTATGGCAGAAGAAACAAATTAACAGTTGTGAAGAACTTCCTTGCTAGTATGTCCTAGGTATTTACCTAATACTTTAAGAACTTTGAAGAAACCGAACTCCACTAATTTCAGCTCAGCATTTGTCAAATGCATTCAGAATAATAATTAATGTTTTCCTGAGGCATTTGCTTCTGAAAGTAATTTATTTCTTTTTTCCATTTGGAAATGTCTACCTTTCATATTTGCATTGAGGTATAAATAACATCTGGGTTGAAGATTAATAGTTAGTCTTTAAAGCAAAATTTTCAATAATTAAACCTTGTTTAATTGGTAAGTGAACTGTTGCTGGTTTTTGCATTATTATTACTTGTGCATATACTTATTTCATTTGCATGTTAGGGTAAAACTATGTAAATTAACTCTTTTTTTTTTTTTGCATTCTAACATAAAGCTGAAGTTCACACTTACCAAGATGCTCATTAGATACTTTTCACTTAGATTATTAATTCCATCTTTCTTACAATAGTGTATAGAGTCTTTCAGGCTTTAATTATATGTAAATTGAAGTAGCCACTTAGAAAGCTACCTTGTCAGCAAAACGCAAATCTTCTGTTAAATAATACTGCTTCCCATAACTGTGAAGCTTCTTTAGTGATTTTATCAGCCATTTCACCACTGACTTGCCCTTTACTGACAGTTTTTTCGACTTTTAATTTAGTCCTCAGCCTTCTATGCATCTAGTTCCAGATATCTATTAATTTAAAAGCTAAGTAAATAGTATACTGGAACACTTGTCTTTACATCAAGCCTGGAAAATGGAGTAATTTACTTTGTTTCATTACCAACTTCTGACACATGCATATATTTCTTCATCTCTTCAATACTGCTTACTGTTCTTTGGCTGCAGGCAAATCTTTTGCTTCTTTTTGTGTCATTATTTATGAACAGAAGTTTCTGGGGTTTGCTGTCTTTCTCCCAGGTTCACAGACTAAATATTGATTCCAGTACTCCAGGATAACCTGGAGTAAGTTCTTCAGTTCAAGTACACATTGTTGTTTTAATTAACTTGCAGCAACAGAGTGTTATTGGACAGGGAGAAGGTCACTCAGATGGCAGTGATTCCCCCAAGGTTTTAACGTTATGATTTTGAAGTTTTTCCCCCCTCTTCCCTTCACTCCCGAGAAGGAAATTAAGAAAACCAACAACTCTGCATAATTTGGTAGAAATTGCTAGCCAATACTACACAAGAAGCAAGCAGCTACAAAGCATGAAAGATTCATTATTGCTTCACTAAGCATCCTCAAAGTCACTGTCAGAAACCATGGTAGATTTTTTCCCCATCACAAACTTCATCAGTCTAGCACTAACTCTACGTTCCAAAACTTCTTTAAGAACCATAACCACGCTAGCAAACCTTCTCCAATGCTGAGGACAATATGCAGTCAAAAAGAGAAGAAACAAGCATCTATATACCCATCCAATCCACTCAATTAAAATCTCACTTTCCATAGTCATCATTACTATTACGGGTCTTCGTCTACATTGTTCAATAATGTAGACCATCATAAAAGTCTTGAGTTAAAAGGCTGTTGTGTAGTTATTAATCTTGACAAACCTTGTTGCTAAAGCCCTCTGCCATTCAGAAGGCGCTACAGGAAATAAATATGTCTGCCACTGTATAAAAATCAGTTATTATAAATCAGATTTTTATATCTGATAATCAAATTATTACAGAACTTCAGAGAAGGTATTTAATTTTAACAGGATTTTACTACTGGGAATCAATTACTCAGTCCAGTTATGGGCTCTCTATTACAAGAGAGAGATGGACATAGTGGAGAGACACCAGCACTTAGGGCCACTAAGATGATTAAGGGACTGGAGCATCTCTCCTGTGAGGAAAGGCTGAGGCAGCTGGCACTGTTCAGCCTGGAGAAGACAAGGCTCAGGGGGATCTCACCAATGCATACAAATACCTGAAAGGAGGGTGCAAAGAGGACAGAGCCAGGCTCTTTTCAGAGGTGCCTAATGACAGGACCAGAAGCAATGGGCATAAACTGAAACACAGGAGCTTCTGAACATCAGGAAACACCTCTTCCTTGTGAGGGTGGCTGGCACAGGTTGCCTAGAGAGGTTGTAGAGGCTCCACCACGGGGGACACTCAAAACCTGCCAGGACAGTCCTGGGAAACCAGCTCTAGGTGACCCTGCTTGACTGGGGGTTAGACCAGATGACCTGTGGAGATCCCTTCCAACCTCATTCTGTGAAAAACGACAGGAAACGAGACAAGTTCCACCAATCTTCTAATCTCAACAGCCAAAGTATCAAAAAGAATAATGTCTGTTTAAAACCAAACACACAATACATAATACAGACCACTAGTACCAAATATTTCAGAACAACTACTAGCATTCCTGTTTTCTGTACAAGAACTTCCATTTTCTAAGCATCCTCAAAAGTCCACATCTTTGTCTGCAATGTAGTGAAATTTTCAAAATTACTAGTGGTGAGCAATTAGACACAAATTCTAACAAGATTGTTAAATCCTCTTTCAGGAGTTACAAGAATGAAGTGATTTTTTTTTTTTTTTGAAGAAATTAAATAATTTTACTCTTTGATCGCTCATAGAGAAAAATAATTAACAAAACTCTTAAAAACACTTGTTAGGGACTAGGATTATTTACCACAGTCGGCACTGCCCAAGGCTATATTCCTATTCAGTCTTTAAACACTAGGATTTAAAGACATTCACATCTAACGAAAAAGTATCCTATTGCAAAGCATTTTCTCTGTTTAATGAGCTTGTCAAATCTTCATATGCTGACTTTTCTTCCTTGAGAAAGTTACTATACAACTACAAGTAATCCTTAAGAATTCCATACTTAAGACGTTGTTACAACAGTTTGTGTGATGCCAACCTCTTACTTTCAAACCTCTAACGAAGGTATTTGAATGTCGGTGTTTATTCTCTCAACATGTGGTAGTGCTTTTTGCTACAACTTAGAAAATATCCATCTTCTAAGAGTAAAAAGGTATTTGGAATACTTTTGCTTAGTTATGCATGTTTTACAATATTGATTTTTATTTTTTTAAGAAGCAAAATCAAATCTTGCCAACCTGTGAAAGAGTTTTAAGCCCTAGCTTCCCATATGTTCAAGTACCAGTGATTACATTCTTATTTTTAGAGAATAGAGCTAAAAACATGACAGGTGCTTACATTTCATGCTGCTAGAAAACAGCATTAATCTGAACCTACTTTTCAAATATTCATTTTCAAATATTTTACTTAATCTCAACTCTCAATTGCCAGCAACAGCAACGACATTTCCCAAATATGAGGAAGAGTTAATGTTTAAATATTTTCTTTCCAAACCAGAAAAGGACATTCACATTAAAGAAAAACACTAGCAACTCCAACAATCATTTATCAGCAGTCCTGGTTAACAGGGGAGGTCCCAGAAGACTGGAGGCTTGCCAATGTGACACCCATCTACAAGAAGGGCCGGAAGGAGGATCCTGGGAACTACAGGCCTGTCAGCCTGACCTCCGTACCGGGAAAGATCATGGAGCAGTTTGTCTTGAGAGTGCTCACAGGGCATGTGAAGGACAAACAAGGGATCAGGCCCAGCCAGCATGGGTTCATGAAAGGCAGAACCAACCCGATCTCCGGATGTTGTCTACCTGGATTTCAGTAAAGCC